>NC_056730.1:539847426-539942426 GCF_019279795.1 Protopterus annectens | reverse complement strand
GCAGTCTCAGTGCACAACAGGTAGGGCACTCATCTTTAGTTCTTTTCCCACACCAGGTAGAATGATTGCATAAGGGAGGGTGCTGCACTTCTGAGTGTGCCATCTTTCAAATAAGGTGTAAAACCAATGCCCTAAGTTGGTGGTAGCCCAGGTAGATGTAAAAGATCCCATGGCATCTACTGAAAAGACTGGGGTCCTTTATTTATATACAAAAATAACCCTTACTTACAAAATATTTAAATATTTATAAATATTTACATATGTACAAATATACATATACAGATCGGTTTATACATATTCAGAACTTCCTTTACAGTTGTGTCAAACTTTCATCCCTATTAGACCCCCGATCCTTTTTCCATAACACCATCCGATTTTACTTAATATTGTTGCTAAACTCCATTTACCATTAAACATAATTTCATTTATTCTTTCATTCCATATAAGCCATATAACCCACATAACATAAACTAATGTTTTACCCATTCTTTTAACATATTCTTTACTTCTGTTCTTATAATATCCACATTTAATCATATCCATGTTTATTTTATCCACTTCTTTTATATCTTAAAAAATCTTCTTTACATAGTTTTCCCCATAATTTTTTACTCTTTTACATTTCAAAAACATTTTATACTCTTTAATATTTCAAAAACATATACTCTGTAGTAAACATATTCTATCACTTTTTATATGGCAGAATTGCTTTTACTGACAATTTATCTATTACCAGTCTCCCCAAATAAGCTTAACATTCTACTTTCTGAATATGCCATTTGCTTCTTATTTTTATAGCTTTGATTTTTTTCATCTGTTAGATTTTCCCATGGTTTTACACAGTAATGCTTTATCATTACATTCTTATATATTTTTCGATCTTTTTATATATCATCAGTTTTTATTTTCCACAAAAATATTTCTTCTAGGTACCATTTTATGTCTTCATTTATACACTCTTTTTCTCTTTTACTCTTTTTTACCATACCCCAAAGTTTATCATATTTATACAGTTTTACTACTAGTCTCTCACCTTTTTTACTTATCCACTTTAATACCTTGTACAAATTTAATTGAGCAGTGTATACCACTGAGTTAATTAACCCCACTCCTCCTCATTCTTTATTTACATACAAAACCCCACTTTTTACTGGGTTTATTGTAGAATCTCATATAAATGAAAAAATATCTGCAGTAATTCCTTTTCAAATACTGTTGGCAACATAAATACTCTTGTTAAGTATGCTATGTTTCCCATCAGAACTAAATTTATCAAATACACTTTTTTTTTTTCTGAATGATAATTTATATGTTCTCCAGAAAAGACTTTTGCTTTTTTACTATTGCTTTTCCCAATTGCTTTCTACTTATATCTTAATTCCCAACATTTTCATTATAAAATATAACCCCACTCTTTACAACATCACCTAAACCTTTACTTTTCTCTTTATTTAAAGCCATCCATATCATGTCTAAACACCCATTTGTACAAATAATTTTTTTATCCAAGTTATTTTTTTTTTGCAATTATTATAATGTTATCTGCATATATTAACATAACTGGAATATATATCCTCCCTCCTTCATTTTGTGAGTTATTTCACATACTATCACAAGTAGTTTTACTTTATTACTATATGCTGACATACATAATTTCCTAAATTTCTCACCTATACTATATTCTTTCATTATTACCCATAGTATTTCATGTCCAATTGTGTCAAATGCCTTATTATGGTTTCCTACCAGGATTTTTGCTTTTTCTTTTCTGTCCATAATATCATTCACACTTTCTCTAACTACTATTTATAATTATTGACAGCCTTTCCCAATTACACTATATATGGAAGCTTCCATAGTTATTTTCCATTTTAGTTTCACATCTCTTTTGAATTATTTTTATACAGATCTTATAATCATTATTATTCAATACTATTGGTCTCCAGGGTTTTTTTTTAATTATCTTCGATTTTCTATCTTCCATATGAATTTAAATATTCCACAATATAATTCTTTAATATAAAACCTTCATTTAACCATTCATTACAAATCTTTAAAAATATATATTTTTTTGCCAGTCTCTTAATTTTTTATACATTTCATACCCTATTCCATCTGGGCCAACAGCCAAATCTATATTAACTTGCATTAACACTTTATCTAGTTCATTTAAAGAGATCTCCTTTTCCAACTCTTTATTCTTTTTTTCTGTTAACTTTTTCACTTTCCATGTATTTTTGCTACATTCTTTTTTCTTTAAACATTTCTTATATATATATTATACTAACACTATTCATAATCTTTTCCTGAGTTCTTTCTATTTCTCCCTTGACATTTTTTCATTTTTCTCATTACGCTATCTTCCTTTACTAATATGCTTAACTAACTTGATGCTTCTCTTTTTCCCTGTAAAAACATAATTGCTTATATAACAATTCTTGTATTTTTTCTTGATTTATTTCATATAATCATTTTTTCTTTGTCAAAGTACTTTCTATCATTATGCTCTAAATCTTCCAATGCATCATTATAAATGCTCTTTTATATTTTTTCTTTCTCTACTTTTCTCGCATCATACTGCCAATGTAAAAATATTTTTTATATTTTCCTTAAATATCATCCACCATTCAGACCAAGGTTTATAAAACGTTCTCATAGTGATTTGATCTTTCCATAGCTTTATTACTAATCTCTTTCCTTCTTCATTCCATGCTTTCTCATTTATCCTATTTATTCATTTGCTATTTTTATATTTATATATTTTATTTACAATGTGTTTATCTGCTGGAAAGTCTGACTGGGATGTAGCCCTTTTTCAGCACAGTCCCATGGAGAAAAGCTCCACAGACATTTAACAAGATAGAAATTAACAAAAAAGCTAAATAGACATTTGAATATTACATATTTTGTTACATAATATTTTTTTTTAAATATATCCTTCACAAATACATGACAACATAAGACCTTACATGTATTGATGTACAATATATACAATAATGCAATATATAATAGAATAATGTAATGAGGTATAGAGTGATTGATAGTCCTTACAGCATTGCCTTTAGTGCAGTCTTATTACTTCTGAGTTAAGATAACAGGGGTTACTTAAAAGCATCCAGCAGAAGAGAAGATAGGTGGAGAGATGATAGTAGTGGATAGCTATGGTGAGGTAGATGTAGTGTCAGAAGCAGAAAAGGAGGTGAGACTGCAACTTAGAAAGATGGGGTAAGAGAAAGAAATGTAGGAAATAAGTCTATAAGATTAGGTATTTATATGTGTATAGAGAGGAAGTAGCTTGGTTAGTTAAGGACTGTGTGCAAATGATTTATTCAGGGGTAGAACATGGGCAAAGCCATTTATTACTGAGGAAGGTCATAAGTAGATTTTTAAATTTGATTGGGTCAGCAGTGTCATTGATATGCTGTGGTATTAAATTCCAAAATTTAGAGACACAATTAGAGTAAAGGGAATCCCTAGCTGTGTTGTTAGGTTTGGTTACCTGTAGTAGGGATATATTTGAGGATCTGAGGACTTTAGAGTTGTTATACATTTGGAGCAGTCTTTGAAGGGCAGGTGTTTTGTCAGGTAGGTGTATCAGTTTGTGGGCAAAAAGAAGTTATGTATAGTTTAGACGATGGGGTAGTTCTAGCCAACTGAGTTGTAAGGCAGTGCAGTGGTAAGAATTGTGGGGAGAGTTAGTGGCAAATTTAGCTATTTTATTGTAGCAGGTTTCAAGTTCGGTGTTCTTTAAATTGGTAAAGGTTATGGAGGCATATAGCAATGTGGGAGTGGATGAGTTCTGTCAATAGCCTGCCTATTGGTGACTCTATTCCTTGTTTTCTTTTATCTCTACACCGTAAGATAATTTGAAAATCCTGTTTTAACTACCTGCTATTCTTCTATAACTAAACTTTCTGATATGATAAAATAATCTGTTTTAGTTCTATACATACTCCTTTTGTAAGTTCATGAATTTTTGTCCCAAAGTTTTAACCTACCACATCTTATAACTTCTAACATTTTTCTTATATCATTTATTTTCTTTTTATGCTTGCCTTTTAAATCACAATTAAAGTGTCCTGTTATTATAATATTCATATTTATCATTACATAGTCTAAAATTTGATGAAATAAGCTTTCCCTTTCTTTACAGTTGGTTTAATCATATAATGCTATAAATCTATATAGTTGTACTTTCCATTTTAAATCTACAATGGTTAATCTTCCAATTTTGCTAAAGTTACATCTAGTATCTTTACTATATTTCTATAGAGTATGGTGATTCCAGAATATCTTCATTTTCCAAATTCTAGATTACCTTTCCGCCCTACAGTTTCCCTGTTTGTAACCTTTCTTCATTTGCTAAAATTTGTCTTCTATTACATTTACATCTACAATACATGTATTACACCACTCCAAAATTCCTATTCTGCTTACTATATTCTTCATACTATTCACATTTACAGAAAGCACTCTAAAATGTTAATTTTCCCTAGATTCATAAGTTTGTAGCCAATTACTAGGCTAGAAGTTTTTTTTAATAGAGTATTCTAAGCCTAACCAATTTCCTTCCAAAATGTGAGAATCAAGCACTGCACCTTGTGCCTGTGAGACAGACATCTTAACCATTATACCAAACCCTAATCTTTAGTTGTATCAATTCTTTTTCATCCATTTCCTTTCTTTTTCTTTTGTACTTCCTTTAAATATTCTTTCTCTGTCTTTTATCCTTTTACCAATAGAATTCTTTTCTTCCCTTTTACTACCTCCCAGTTTATGTCTTCTTCATCACTTATTTCAGAACCTTCTTATTATTATTTTTTATCATCTAATTTTTCTTCCATTTCTACTTCTAAAATTTCTTCTCTTTGTTAATTTCCTTCTCATTTGTTTTCTTTTTTCCTTACTGTTATTTTCATTTTTGCAATCCATCCATAAATGTCCAATTTTATTACATTTATAACATTTCACTTCACATTTTTTGCATCATGTCCCATTTTCCCACATTTTCTTGTTTCAGTTACTTATCAAATGTCCTTCATTTCCACACACACACACACACACACACACACACACACACACACACACACACACACACACACACACACACACACACACACACACACGCACACACATACACACACATACACAAAAAAATGTTTTGGGTTGTCACCAGTATTTCACAACATCCCTATTCCCTTCCACATTTACCATGCTTGGTATGTGTATAATGTTTTCTCTTTCTATTTTTAACACACTATTTCAATCCCACCCACCAGTCCATAAACCCCTTTTGTCATAAACTTTTGCAATGTCCAGTACTTCTTTATATAAAGCTTTCAAATGTCCTGTCAGTCTCTCTTTCGACCTCTGCTCGAAACTGTACATTAATCTTTTAAATGCTTTTATCACATAAAGATTACATGGGTTACAGTCTTTCTTTTTTCATATTCTCCAAGAAAAATTTTCCATTGAAAAAACAGTCTCAAATATAATGACTCAAAATGTCTCTGCTAATAAAAATAAATGCTCTTACATCATGATTTTGCATCTAAAGGAGCTATCAAATTGTCCCACACTTCATACTTGTCCATTTCTTTTGTCTTCTTTACTTTGAATGCTTACCATGTACTTCAGTTTTTCACTGGATGGCGGAGTGGTGCAGCAGTAGCGTTGTCACCTCACAGCAAGAGGTTCTCCGGTTTGATTCTTGGCTCGAGTGCCTTCCGTGCAGAGTCTGCATGTCCTCCCTGCGTTTGTGTGGGTTTCCTCCATGTGCTACAGTTTCCTCCCATGTTAAAAAGACATGTGTCTGGAGCATTTCTCTCTGGGCCTCAGCTGAAAATTGGCTTTGTTCCAAGTTGGACTTTCCCAGTTAACAAATGTTAAATAAATTTCCTTCTACTCCACCTTTGCCTTCTTTTACTTTCTCTGCATGTTTTCTTTTCCATGTCACCACTGTTCTTCAGGATAGTCTCTGCATCCTCCTTTTGTATTTCCTCCATAATGTTCCCACAGGAAGCATCTTCCTCATTTTTGGCTCATTCTGCACCATTTCTTTAAGTAAATCATCTCACAACCCTTCCAATTGGAGGGTTATAATTATACACCCATCCTTTGCTGACTCATCTCCATCAAACAGGTTTCTTTGAAACATTTCCTCAGAATCCTGCACACATTTTCCGGTCTGATATTTGCTTTCTCCAAGTTAAACATTTTTAACTATGGTTGCAGTCTCAAAAGGTGTCTGGGTCAGTTTTTCTTCTCTGTAGTTTAAGTCTCATTTTTTTTCTGGGAGGTCTCAGATGTATGACTCTTTAAGAAAATGTTGAACAGGTAGCTCCACTGGAAAGCAGGTTGGAATGGCCAAAAAATGCACCTTAGAGGAAAAATAAGTCAACCTTGAATTGCACAGCTCACTTAAAAGGCAAGTCCAGGCTCACTGGTGCTGTAATGGAATTCTGGTTCCTTCCGTGCTATCAGAATGAAAACTGCTTTTTTTGAGCAGGATTTCTTTGTGGTAGTATTCCTAGACTGCTTAAGTCTACTAAACTCATCCTCTGCAAAATAGTGCCTGAAGTGTAGAAGGGTCAAATCACCCAAGCTGTGAGATGCAGCATCTCCAGAATGGGGGGTATGACAGCTTTTTTGGTCGTCAAATAGAAGGTCCACCTGCAAACACTGCATGTAATGTTTCCCCCTAAAATTTTCCACAAGAAGAGAACTGGTGCTACCTGAGAAACAAACAGAACTATTAAAAGAATCCTTGTCCACTACTCCCTTACTCTTTGTATTACCCTGGGGTGTAGCGGAATGGGGAAATGCATAAAAGGAGAGACCTATACATTTGAAGAAGGTGCAAAACTGTGCAAGCATCTCTGTTTGGTGTTCTTGTACAGAATGTTCTGAGGCATCTGTTGAACATCCCACCATGTGAACTAGCTAGAGGAGAATATCTCTGTAAAGCATCAACACATGTGGGTCATGCTTAATTGATCCAACAAAAAGTCTGGATAAAATGGCATGCAGACTGCTTTTAGGGTCAGCTGAGACTGCACTGCTCTCTCCAAAGCAGTCCTAGCCAGCCTGCACAATGGGGATGAATACTTGTTAATACAACACATCTCTGTAACACTTACACTGCCACCTGTCAGACACCCTTCTTTCAAAAATGGCTTAAAGGCCTGAGTTCCTTCACCAAAGTTCACCTCTTTCACATGTATGTATTTCTCTTTAAATATATGTGCATTCCTTTCTAAGTGCTGCATTCCACTGCCTTTGTATCTTGAAATAGAGAGTCTACTCCCCCAGGCCAGGTCTGAGGCATCTGTTATTAGGAGCTGGTTGTAGAGTTTCTGGATGAAGGTTACTCCCAGATTCGTTCGAATTTGACTGAACCACCTCTTCAATTCATAGGTTCATAGGTGTATACTAGAATAATGACCACTCAGACTCTTATAAGCCTGACCAACCCAAAAGTGACCCACATATTTAATTTATATAGGGTGTGATTTAATGACTGACAATGTCCATCAGAGACATAGGTGCCACACCAAGGGTGAATTTCTGATTACCCATCCATTGATCCAGGTTGCACTTAAATAGGGTTAGGGAGGAACTCTGTTTCACATGGATGGACAGCCTGTTCCAGAGAATGAGAATTATCTGAGAAACATATCTGTCTAAAATATCCAAAGCAAAATTTAGGTCTTTTGGTCTAGTAGTTCTGATGCTGTTTATTTTGCGAATGTGCAAAAGGTTCAACAAAACAGGGTCCAGGGATGCCTTGTAAACCAGGCAAAAATCACCTCGAAGTAGACTGTATAATATCGAGTAAAGAGACAGGACTTTGAGGTGATCCATGTAGGGCATTTTGTTTACTCCCTGTATTCTTTTTGTAAGGAACCGTTGTACGCATTCCAGTTGCTTCATGTGTCTGGTCAAGTACATGCCAAAGGGGCATTATACTCTATGATGGGTCTGATGAGGGCTGACTACAGTGGTACAATGACCTCTCTGGATCTAGATACCATGCTCTTACTTATAAGCTGAGCAACAAAGAAGGATTTCCTTACTACCTTGGGCACATGTGGGTCAAAAACTAGCTAGTATCTACATGAGTTCACAGATCCCTGATTAGCAAACTGACTTTTAGGGGTGTTTTACTGATGACTTAGTTTTATGTCATGGCTTTGGTGCCAATCGTTTGCCTGTGTTAGACCTTCCTGAAGGGTGTTCTCATTGTGGGAGGATTCAATGACTGCTCCCAGTTTGCAATCATCTGTGAAACTTGGTTAGACTGAGGCCTTTGACATTGGCTTTGACCTCTGAGAAGTAGATACCAAAGAAGAGCGGACCTAGCACAGAGATCTGAGGGACACCACTGGTGACCATCCTCTCTGTGGAGGTGGCCTCATTGATCTTATTGCCTTAGTGACCTTTACAAAGAAGTCCACCAAGTACAGTAAGCATGACCTTTCTTTGACAAAGCCAAACTGGGATAGGCCAAGTGTCTGGAGGTCTCCTATCCTTGCTGATAGTTTCCAAGACATTCTTTCCATGGTTTTGAAAATAAGACTAGTCAGAATAATGGGTCTGTAGTTTTCAGAATCCCTTGAATGTCACCCCTTATGAAGGGGATGACTGCCACAGTCCTTCATTCTCGTGGCACAACGCCTGTTTTAAGACTATAGTTAAATAGTAACCAATCCAGAGGTCCTAATAAGTCATATTTTAGACTGTTCTGGAAGCATCCCAGGATGTTATCAGGGCCCACTGAGGCCATGTTCTTAGCTGTAGCAAGTGCAGCCAGTACATACTCCCTAGTTATCATTGGAGGGGCTATGTTTGAGAGTATTCCTTGGGGAATGGTTGAAGGAGATGGAGGTTAAAGAAGAAACTGAATGTGTCTGCTAACAGGTTTGCAATATCTCCAGGTTCAGTTACTGTGGCACTATTAATTACCAGCTCAGCACATTGCTGTGTGCTGCCTTTGAGGTATCTGACATAGCTAAAGAAGGGCTTATGGTTAGCGTTCATCTGGGAAACTCAAACCAACCTCAAAGTTGGCTTTGTTTGCTCTAATTACCCCTTTTAGCTGCCTACTAAGTTTGATGAGAGAGTTTTTATCTTTTTGGGAATTAGCCTTCCAGACTTTTGTCACATTTTTTTCCTTTTGTTGTGCATCCTGTTTAATCTGGTATGCCACCAGGGTGGTTTGTTTCTAGGGCTCAGTATGGGCTTACTTCTGGTAGGTACAGCAGCCACAACCTCTGTGCAGCCATTGACATGGTTGTACAGAGTTTCTGACAGCAATTATTAGTAGGCTGCTGTGTTCTCGGGGTTTGGAGGAGCACTGAATTTTGACAAGCCATCACTTAATGAAAGGTAGCCTGCCTTGAAATAGTTCCTGTTACTGGTTTTACTGCGGTTATAGAGATGATTTTCATTTTGAAGGAGACAGCTTTGCGCTCTGCCTTTAACAGGGAGGGGGTTGCAGTGTTCTCCCACATTTGTAAGTACAAGGTCCAGTATGTTGGAGCTTCTAGTGGAAGCTTTCACTGTTTGGTCAAGGATGTTTATATTGAGGAAGTCCAAGAATCTCTGTGTCTGTAGATTTGATGCCATGTAGGATTCGTAGTTTATAGAGGGGTAATTAAAATCTCCCATGAGTAAGGTGTTAGGCTTGATGCTAATTGTCTCCAGTAGGTCCAAGTATGCATTGTGATCTTCTTGGCACGGGTCTATATTAGAACACCGAACATTCAAAATGTCGAGTGTTCTACTATCGAACCCAAGCAATCGAAAAAAAAAAATATCGAACATTCGGAACAGCAAATTTTTTTTAGGGAAAAAATTTCCTGTTCCAAAACACATACACACAACACAAGCACACCAAACAAACAGCAATCCACACACATACACCTAAACTCTAACACCTAACCCTACGGTAAACTATACAAACACCACTAACTATCCACTTACCTTAACCCAAACCCTAACCCAAAGGTCCGTCACTATCACGCATTCACCTCACCCGCGCCCTAACCCTAACTCACCTAACCCACCCTAACCCACACGTCCACACAATCACACACTTACCTGACCCACGCCCTAACCCTAACTCACCTAACCCGCCCTAACCCACATGTCCACACAATCGCACACTTACCTGAACTCGACCTGTAACTTTCCACCAGAGAGCTGAAAATACCGAAGCAACAGAAACAGACAACCAAATTCATTCCCTAGGAAAGAATTTGGTTTCCTGTTACTTTGATATTTTCAGCGTTCGCTGAAAACGGGTCGATATTAGAACACCCGACATTTCAAATGTTCAGTGTTCTAATATAGACCCTCTTGGCACATGCAGGGTGGGCTATAGATGGCTAAGATATAGTATGGTATTTTATCTATGGTGATCTGCACATGGAGGAACTCCAGAGTGTCATCCCGTTGGACCAACCTAGAAGTATGCTTGTAATTGATATATATCAGGACACCTCCATCTTTAGCCCTTGTCTGTGTAACTACTAGTCTATAAGTGTGGAATGTTCCTGAAACCTTGCACTTCCAGGGTACTCTCTGCTGTTTTAAACCATGTCTAAGTATACTGATGTCTAAATTCCTGAGTGTCAGCAGGGCTTGGAAGGAGTGTAGCCCTGGAATTATGTAGTAACACTGTGAAGTTCATTATGGTTGATTTTGCTATGATGGTAGGTTTGTTAATCTGACATTGCCTAAAGAAGGCATTATGGAGGTGGATACAGTATTAGCCAGTATTAAAAACCCTAGAGGAGACGGGTACATACCGTCCTTGGCAAAGCAACGTGTTCTGTTTACCATGTCCTCCCAAGCTGTCAAATACTGGATCCCCTTTGTGGGATATGCGGGGAATGACAAGCATAACTTCTTACAGGGACTGAAAGTGTTGTCTTCAAATGGGTGTTAGGCACCACTGGAGATTTGAAATGAGAATATTCCAAAAGCAATATAATAGTTAGTATATTTAAGTCTGGATTTACAGACATTCAATCTTCATCTTATGGGACTCTGCATTCCAAGTTGTGATATTTCAAACAGTAATCCTCCTCACTACTGGTGGTGGACCCTTGTGCGCCCCCCCCCCCCAAGGCTTTCCTTTGTGGTCTCTCTCTGACATTTGTTCCTTATACTTACCTTTTTTCCTCCACAAGCCTGACATTTACTTGCCTGTGACAGTAAAGGCCACATTTGAAGGGGTAGTTCCTTTAATATGTGGTCAAGATGGAGTCAAGATATGTTTAATAGTTTGCCTTGTCTAACCTCTTTCCTCCAGTCTCCCAAAGACTTCAATAATGAGGTTCCCAAATAGCTCTCTTTGTCCAGTGGTCCATTAGTAAGTCCCATTTTGACATCATCTGGCAGAGGATGTAGGAATTTTCTAACTCAAAAGTGCATGATAATAGTCACAGAAAAAATAAATTCTTCCTGAGTTCTTAGCATGAATTATTTTAAACATCAGCTATCAGATTATAAAGAATTATTTTACAACAGCACAACAAGAAAAAAACTTTAATTCCACACTCTTTTTGGAACTTTACGTTAAATTCTTGTTTTAAACTTTCATGTCCAAACAAAAAATGACTAGGCTTTGGTTTAATGTAGGTAACAATACAAATCTGACCATATTAATATCAGCAAGAATGAGGAATACCAAAGTCTGAATTCGGTATCCAACGGTGAGAATAAATACACATATCTCCAAGGCACAGTGCATTAGACATATGCAAGCAAAACACCTGCGTCAACCAAAACGTCCTGGCAGACTTCCAAAAAATAGTCTCTTGTAAAATATTTCCTAAAGTTGCTATTAAAAATGTCTTTCTGATGACTTAGTAAAGGAAATAAAGGATAACGTTGTCAGTCCTCCTCAAGCTAACAAACTATTCATTTATAATGCCTGTAGTCCTGTACTTACAGTCCCCTCTCTTTAATTTTTTTTACAACACTCTTATTTCTATTTCAAATGTGTAATATTGACATCCATTCAAGAACTGCTTTATAAAACAGGCTGCACTTATAGTCTTGGTTACCATGTTCTTCACCCCCAAATTATTAAAGCTGAGTAGCAATACACTATGCAAGTCTCGTACTTTATATACAGTATTTCCCTATCACAATATCTATACCAACCACCACCACTATTGCTAAGACTTCCACGACCACTAATGCTACTGTCACCCAATAGCTAAAATCTGCCCACTGTCAAAAGTTTTAGAAAAACTTATCCATGAACAGATTTTGGAATATAGTGCATATAACAGCATTCTCACACACAACAAGGCTTTTGCCTAAGTTACAGTACAATCACATTGTTATATACACACTTACGAATCAGTGCTAAACTAACATCGAAAAGGGGTTACTAAATTAGCAAAATCTTTAGCTTTGAAAAGGGATTCTGAAGCAGTTGACTTCAGCAAAAAAGTAGCCAGCTGTGTGTTTTCAAATGAGGCCATGACATGTTTTTTTTTTATTTTATTTTATAAAAGCTACCTTACCAGCAAACTATTCCTGTTAGCAGGTTCTAACTCTCACTTAGAATCAGTTGCTGTCACTGAAGGTGTCAAGGCTCTGTACTTGGTGTTCTCCTGCTTACAATATTTGTCAACATCCTTCCATGAGATCTCACTCAAATTAACTGTCTTTTTTATGTGGATGGTATTGTTACAAGAGCTAACAAAAGCCTAAAACCAGATAAATCCAAATAGCTTAACCATCACCACCACTAAAACTACATTTATGTTAACTAGACCCTTTAAAGTTTCCCACAGTATCTCTATTACGGATCCTTCTGGCACTCAACTGACATGTGCTACATTTCAGAAATATTTAGGAAATGCATTACCTCAGTCCATCTTATTCACTGCACATACAGAGACCTAGGTGTGATCCACTTAAGTAGTATATACAATATCAAATATTTTCACCACAGAAGCAAAATGTGTTATAAGAATTAGTATGCTGCTCTCCCCTCTGGAGTATGGCCTACCCACTGTTAAACAGTTATAATCACAAAATACCTCTTATTAAAAGCACCAAAGATAAATTCCAAACATGTATACACCTTCCAAGCATTAGAGAACATTACCATGTTGCCTTAACAAAACATAAATGGTCTGTTCTGCCAGAGCATGGTGACTGTTAAGACTTACCACCCTTCACTGAGTAATAATACAATTAATAAAGAGTAGTTTTACAAGAAGAAATGTAATTATTCAGACCACCATACAAACTGCGTAATCACAGAAGAGCTTTCACTAAAGTTGTCACTGCATGTTTTGGCCTGCCAGATAAAATCCAGGAAACTGACAATCTAATATTCCTTCATTAGTAGGTTAAGGCACAACTTCCAAAAAAAAAAAAAGTGCAGCTGCTAATTATGTCTGACTTCATCAATTCATCCATCCATCCACAATCCTTTTTCTCATTTTTGCATATGTGGTTGTGGTGTCATTTCAACAGTGACAATCATACGGAGCTATGTTTTACACTGTCACGTGGCATCATATTACTGCTTTTTTCCTTTAAATAGGGCTGTCCCTATTCATATCAGCATACCTATTTTACTGTATACAATGCAAATAACCTCAACTCTGCTTACAAAACTTCAGTCTTACTACAGGGAAAATCATATTGTTCTACAGCCTAACTTAAGGTCATACCCTATGATCAAGATTTCAAGATAATCCAGCCATGTGCATATCTGTTGACCTACAGATGACTCTCCACATTTACATTTGAAAGTGCAAACCTGCAAAAGGCCAAACACCAAGCTCCATGGAACTCCAGCTCTCGTTTGCTATATGTGAGTGTACTCTGCACTCTATGTATTTTCTTACTAAGAAACCAGTTCTTGTACTGCTAACTGTACAGCAGTTCATTTCTATTTTACCTCACTCAGTGTCAGCATGTGAGATTGAGTCAAATATTTTTGCAAAACCCAAGTATGCAGTATGTGCCGTCAAATCTTCTCTCAACAGATACTTTTAAAAAAGCTTTCCATTGAACCTGCATAAAGACTTTTTATTTTATACAGCTGAGCAAGTCCTTTGTATGTCTGCCTCTCTTTGTCTGCTTTCTTTCATGCACCTGTAAAATTCAATACTTAGGTGAAATTCCCAAAGGTATGACCCTAATACCGATTGCCTCTCTCAATGAGGGTCATGGGCGCCACACGAGGAGTGAAGTTACAATTACCCATCCATTGGTTTAGGTTGCACTTGAAGAGGGTCAGGGAGGGGCTCTACTTCACGTGAATGGGAAGCTTGTTCCAGAGGAGGGGTAGACTCTGGAGATGTATCTTTCTCTCCAGCATGATTTATTCATATCAGAGGCTAGATTAAAATCCCTGGAGTGAGCGACCCTTGTGCAATTCAGTTTACGAATGTGTAACATTTCCATCAGGGCCAGAAAAGAGACTGTCCTACAAGCCAGACACAGACCAACCCTTAGTAGCCTGTAGGAAATGGTACACAGTGATAGGGCTTTCAGTCTGTCTGAGTAGGACATGTTTTGTGTACCCTGTATTTTCTTGGTCAGAAACCTCTGGGGCTTCTCCAGCTGTTGCAGGTGTCTGGTGAGGTACAGGCAAAAGGGTGCACTGTACTCAGTAACTGGTCTGATGAGGGCAAAGTACGACAGAATTATAATGTCCTTAGATGAAGATGCCATTCCTTTACTTATGAGATGTACCACACAGAAGGACTTCCTCACCACTATATACATGGAGGTCGAAGTTCAGATTACTATCAACCTGAGTACCCAGGTCTCTTACCACTGGGGCTACTCTTAGGAAGTGTGCTGTCTACATTGTAATTAGCAGGGGTGCCCATTTTCTCAAAGGGAATAACTATGCATTTTTATGCATTTAGCTTCAGTCCATGGCTTTGGTATCAATCATTTGCCTGCATTAATCCTTTCTACAGTGCACTGGCATCATTGGGGAATCCAATGATTGCTCCCAATTTGCAGTTGTCAGCAAACTTGGTCAGCTACAGGCTGTCCACATTTGTCTGGATGTCTAAGAAATAAATTCTGAACAGTAATGGTCCCATCACAGAACCCTGTTGTGCACCACTGGCAACTTGCCTTTTCCTAGAGGTGATTTCACCCACTTTGACAGTATGTGTCCTGTCGGTGAGCCATTTGGCTACCCACCTGGTTATGTTGGGGTTAATTCCTATTTGACTGAGTTTCTCTATAATACCTGAGTGGGATTTTGCATCAAATGCCTTGGCCAGGTCACCATAGGTGGAATGCACAGTCTTTCTCTCATCCATGGCCTTGGTTGTCTTCTCCAGGTAGTCAACCAGGTTTAACAGACATGATCTACCCTTAATAAATCTGAAAATAGTTGGGTCTAGAGCCTGGAAATTACCTATGTCCTTGTTGATAAGGTCTATAATGATTTTTTTCCATGGCCTTGAAAATATGGCTAGTCAGGCTTATGGGTCTATAAAGCCCAGGGTCAGTTGATAGTCCCCTTTTGTGCAGAGGGATGACTATTGCTGTCCTCTATTCTGCCAGAACATAGTCAGTCCGGAGGCTATGGTTAAATATGGTTTCAAGTGGGTCCACAAGGTCATGTAAGGCAACCTGGGATGTTATCCGATCCATTTGATTCCATGTTTTTAGCCTTAGAGAGCACAGTGATGGCCTGCTCTGTTGAGGCAATAGGCTGAGGAGCGGTGGAAGGTATACTTTGAGGGATGACTGGTGGGGACTGCAGTGGTGAAAGTCATTTCAAATCTGTCAGCTAGCAGGTTGGTTATTTCCTCCGGTTGAGCAAGGGTAGTGACATCCACAACCAGATGCGCGCATAGCTGGGTATTCCTCTTAAGATTTTGGACACAGTTAAAAATGCCTTATGATTTTCCTTAGTTAGGAAGGCTGTTTAGCTTCAAATTTGCTTTGGAGGACTTTAAAAGATCTCAGTAATTTGTTTATTTAGATTAGTGAGCGATTTCTTCTTCTGCTGAGTCAGTTCCCTCTTGTTTTTGGGCATTAGTTTCTTCCTTTTCTTGTACAGCCTGTTTTTATTGGTGGGTCCACCAGGCTGGCTTGATTTTCTGGCTAGACCTGGTTTTAATCTGGTCTGGTACAGTTGATTCCATACAACTGATTAAGTGATTATACAGTGCATTGGTGTACACCTCCACATAGGAGTCTGTGTTTACTATGTTTAGGGGCTTTGAAGTTTCTTATGGCATCACTTAGTAGGGGGTAATTTGTCTTGGAAAAATTCTAAAGCATTTTTGAGCTTGATGGGGTATTTGGCCTTATAATTACTTCAAAAGCGTCTGATTTTTGGACCAATCTCACCAAGGAGGACCCCACATGGGAGGGTGTGCAATGCTCCCCCATGACAGCAAGCACTATTTCTAGGACATTTGAGCCCCTCAAGGGTGTGCTGACTAGCTGCTGCAGGGCATTTGAATTGACAAAGTCCAAGTATCTCTGAGGCAGCACATGTATGGTCATGTATGTTCCCCAGTTGATGGTAGGATAATTAAAATCACCCATGAGTAAGGTGCTGGGTTGCATGGCAAGTGACTTAAGTAAGTCCAGGTATGTGGTATGCTTTTCCTGGTTCACTGTGGGGACCTATAACTAGTGATGATGTGGTAGGGGATTTTTCTATGGTTAATTGGACATGGAGTAGCTTGACAGAGCAATATAGTTTGATCAGTCTCGGTGTATATCCTTTATGAAGATGGATACACCTTCCCTTTTGGTCTTTCCTGTTCAGTTTGTGATCTGAATGTAAGGAAGATATTGTAACCTTGCACAGCCAGGGTGATTTCCATGGCTTTGAACCATGTCTCAGTGACAGCACAGACATCAGCATCTTCCAAGGTGAGGGGTGCTTCCAGGGAGTTAATTTTCTTGTTTAGACTCCTAGCATTGAGCAGGCAGTACCTTGAGTTTATCCAGAGAAGATTCTATTATGTTGGGAGGTTGGTTAATTTCACATTGTCTAAAAAAGGCACAACAGGGGTGGCTAATGCCTTTTCCAATATCCAAAAGCCTAGAGGTGACAGGTGAAGACCATCTCTGACTAACAGAGTGGTCTGTTGATCGTGTCCTCCAAGGCTTACTGATATTGAATCCCCTTAGACTGACACCATAAGTTAAGCCAACTGCTAAAGTCAATCATTTTTGTTTGTACTGTGGCACCATACATGGTGATGGCTAGGCTCATACCTGCATGTGATGCATAATCTGAGAGCTCAGTCATGTCTCTTTTTATGTAGTCCAGGGAGGTAAGTCTCACGTCATTCATAGCCACATGGACTATGATGGAGTCATACTGGTACTTGGGTTGAGTGACTTGAGAGCTTGAGTGACCTGATGGATCCTGGCACCTGATAAACAGCTAACCATAACCTTCTCTTTATCCAGCCTGGTGAGAAGGATATCTGTGTGTTTGACTACGGCATCACCTATGACCAGTACGTTGGAATTTATGGTGTTATACCTTATGGGCTTGCTTGTTGAGAGACTGGTGCGTATGTTATTATGTTTTGTGGTTGATGTTTACTTTCTTGTGTGTGGTTTCTGAAAGTAGAGTTTGGGAGGCTTCTGGGCTTTTGGTATGTTACTAGTGAGCACCTCTGCATATGTGGGTTTACATATTAAGTGTGGGAAGTGTTGTGCATGCTGACAACCTGTTTGGCATTAGATATGTCAGTAAGTGAGAGTCTTGCCTCCAATTCCAAAATGTAACTACACCTCTTACATATAGTGTTAGCTTGTTTTAGGAGTAAATGGTTGTCAGTACAGATGAGACCATTGTTACATTGCCTCAAGATGCCCATGTCCATCAGGCTGGCCAGAGAGATGATGGGAAACTGACCATCTGTGATAGCAGGTTTTTAATGTGTATTTTCTTGGGGAAAGAAATGTATTAATTTGAGTGGCTGCACTGGCAGCCCAGAGACTACAACTGGGAGCTATACTTTCAGTAGTCTATGTAGTCTACAGTAAAACAATAGGGCAACGCTGCTCAGCACTCAAATGAGTTGATCCTAGAGCAGTAGTGGGCTGGTAATGGTTTCACTGATCATTATTTAAAGACAGGGGCATTGCTGAACACCACTGCATGGTGAGCCGCTTCACACAAATGTGAGGCTTAAATATCAGCTGAAATAAACAAATATAAAGCTAGCTACCAACAACAAACCAAACCATAGCTTTAGAAATCAATCCAAAGTCTGATAAATAGAGCTAAACCTAATTTTATGAAATAAAAGCAGTTTGTCTTACTTTTAAAATGTGAGAGTTGTTCTGGAAAGAGATTAGCAGCTTAGTGGACAGAACAAAGCAATACCAAATATTTCCATGTAAGTCAGTGAAGATCTTGTGTCATCTTCAAAGAAAACAGTTCATAGTTTTGTGAAGTTCTTTGTTTGGGAAATCATTTCCCCAAATCAGCCTCGAAGTTAACTGAGGAATTTAACAGCTGAAAGCATATATGGCTTCACAACTCCCTGTCAGTTAACTGAGGTTACTTTTCCCAAGGTGAATGTATGGCTGAAAGAAATTCCAGGTTATGTACAACCTAAATCTGACAACTTTTGCCCTAAATCTGTTTGCGCATGTGACACGTTCATAACTAAGCCATTGAAAAGCATTATCAATGTGCCCCTAGAATCAGGAATCATCCCAGAAGTCTAGAGAGATGACAGTGTTATTCCCTTAAGTCACATGAACACCAGAGTTGGAGTTAGGTTAATAACATACACCCCCAGCTACCAGGATGTTGACAAGGGCACAAGCAGTCCTTATGTCTGCAGTATGACTTCCCCAGAGTGACTCTCACCTCCACACAGTACTGGGCAAATGTGTCCGATACAGAGGGACTATGAGTTAAACTTGACTGGGGAAGGCTTGTGGAAAGGCTTGATGGTCAGCAGACATAGGGCAAAATGGAAAGGTGAAAAATACATTTTACAGAACAGCCAAGAAGACAGAAGCAACTAGGAATTAATGACTAGCCTTGTACCTTCTGAGACACACACATGCGCATGCGCAGGATAAGAAGATTTTTTTTTACTTATAAGTTTTTACTTTATAGCTAGAAAGCAATTAACATTATTACTGTTCTAGATAACAATCGTTAACTTCTTTGCTCAAGAATTACGGAGAAAGCTTAATAAAGAGCTGAAGGATTTTACTGGAAGGGGAATATGGCAAGAGTCGGCTGGGATAAGCTGATTCTTCCAACAAAACAAGTTGGTTTGGGATTACCTGATTTGAAGGGGTACTTCAGAGCTACACAGTTAAGACTCCTATATACAGCACAAGCAGAAAGCTATAATTCAGAGTGCAAAGGGGGGGGGGCAAGAAACAAGGAGAGACTGAAACTTCAGATGCAGATCCTTTAAAAGAACAGCAATAACTACACAGAATATTATATTCATAAAGTAGCAGAGAGCATGCCAAGAACTAAGCCAACACTGGAATGGAGAAAGGAGATTCTGCCAATAGGGATAATTGTAATTAGGGATACAAACAATAGGCAAAAGGGGGCTGGAATTTACCTTACAAAACTGGCAAAGGAACCAAGGTACTGGAAGTAAATAATTAGAGAGGGAAAGGTAATAGAATGGGAAGAGGCCAGACATTTATTTGGAATGGAGGCTAGAGACTGACTTCCCTATCACGGTTTGATATCAGAGTACAGGCAAAAAAAATAAATAGGAGGATCGTAACTGAAAGACCAGCACTGGTAGAGTTTTTAACAGAATCTAGAACAGAAGCTGCTGTTAAAAAAGGAATAATTAGTAGAGCATATAAAATTTTGCATGACAACTTTAAGAATCACTCATGGAAAGAGAGAATGGATAAGCAATTTGCAAAGAAATAATGGGGGATATATGTATGCCTCTCAAATATGCAACAAAGTCTAAAAGATTTTGGATCTTTGCTTGGAAGTATTTACATAGGTATTATTTTTCCCCAGATAGACAGCAAATGTTGGGAGGTATGACAGGGAAGAAAGAGTTTATTGGGAACATAGTTTTTGGGAGTCTAATGAGTTGGCAGACTTAAAAAATTCCCTGCAGACTACTCTATCAGAAACACTGGGTGAGCAAACTGGTATAATTAAGGAAATATTTTTTTTGACTTATGATACAGAATCAGAATTGCCTAGACATAGTAAGGCCTTGCTGAGTCCAATTATGGTAACTGGCAAATAAACAATTTCTAGAAAATGGTAGTGAATACTGCAACCGACATAAAACAACTGGAAATAAAATCTTTAGAAAAGGGTAGGAGCAAATTACATTGAAAATGGGAATTATGGGAACAATACATGCAGAATAACATTTTAGAGGAGGAATTGAGATGTAAAAGAAGGCAGGATTTGAATGAGCTATGTAATGTTTGACTGACAATGACTGGGCAAATTATAAGTGATGTACAATGTTAGCAACTAAAATTACGTCAATATGTTTTGTTTTTATTTATATAAATGCGTAATTTCATATGTCACAAGTGATAATTTAATAAAGATGTTTCCTTGTTAAAAAAAATAATAATAATCAGGGAGAAAGCCAAACATTATGAGGGACAAAGGCCCAAAATTAGGGACAGTTTATATATATGGCTATAAATCACTTAGAACATTAATAGGAGAGAATGTTTTCCATCAGCATGCATTTTCTGGAGAATAAGAAGTACGAATCTCTGCTTGGCATTACTAACTGACTGTAATACTCCATGATTTACCAAAGAATCACAACTTTTAGGAGGGACAGGGTAAAAATATGAAGCAAAATTAGAGACGTTCTACAAAATCAGTGACATTTAAAAGCTATAGAATTCTCACTAGCATCACCAACTGCTGATTAGAATTATGTGCTTAACTACCATATTCCCAATATCATACATAGATTTGCTTTGGGTCAATCACTGATGGAACATTCCTAGTATCATGAAACCAGCAGACAAGGCAGCAAACAGAAGTTTGAAAACGCAAAAATAAAAAATATATAAATAAATTTGCTGCTAAAGATCTATACTACCATTTCTTACATTTCACATTTTTTTTTGTTAAAATACAATCAAAAAAACATCTTAACAGTATAACGCAGACATTTTCATAACTGAATTATTTGATCATTTAACATTTAATCCCCCATCAAAAAAATGCAACATAGTCCCTGAAAGTTGGTATAGTCACATAGTACTTATAACTCCAAGGAAACTTGAACTCACCCAACTTATCAGGATGTATCTGGGTAATCCTGAGCTGGGATCTCTCACCCTGCAGAATCCATACTTGATACTGTTACTGTTGAACTTCTGAGCTAATTCCTCCACACCACCAGCTGCAGGAAAGAGGAAAGAAGGAGACATATTTATCCCAATAAGATTACTAAAATGCAAGCATACACAGACAAAAAATTAATCTTTGAACAAAAATTAATATTTCTCAGACTGCCCTTGTCACTCCCAGTATGAGCAGGGCATAAAATATTTGTAACTTAACAAAAACAGGGTATGAGTGAATATTTATATAGCTATACAATGTTATACTTAAGATATTTCTCCATACAATGCAAAAAAGTGGTCTAAATGGAGCAAATATGTGTGTGACTCAGTTCCCTGTTGAAATGCTGGCACTCAAAATGCTGAATGCCAACAAGCTGAAAAAAAAATACCTAAAACACAGGAGAAACTCGAATCTCGAAAATCACTCTACTTCTTTAAATTTCTTTTTGCAGGAAGAAGCCCCTCTTGCACCCCTCATGTGGGAAGCAAGCCCCCACAGCCCTGAACTTATATATATATATACATATATATATATATATATATATATATATATATATTGTTGTTGTATCTTTCGGCTTTTCCTGGTTAGGGGTCTCCACACAGAAGACCCTTTGGCTGAGAATCGAACAGGACAATGTCTTACTGTAAGGCGACAATGCTACCGCAGCACCACCACCGCAGTGATATATATATATATATATATATATACATATATATCTATATATATATATATATATATATATATATATATGTATAGATATATATATATATATATATATATATATATATATATATATATATATATACATATATATATATATATATATATACATACATGCATATATATATATATATATATATATATATATATATATACATACATTATATATATATATATATATATATATATATATATATGTTGTTGTTGTGTCTTTTGGCTTTTCCCGGTTAGGTGTCGCCACAGCGGAACTCTGGTCCGCTAATGATTGGCATAAGATTTTTACGTGCTGAGTTGCCAGCTCTGATGCACAACCTTCAACGAAGGTACGCCCATTCACGCATGTCTCCACACAGAAGATGCTTTAGCTGAGAATCGAACAGGACAACGTCTTACTGTGAGGCAACAATGCTACCACATCACCACCACCGTATATATATATATATATATATATATATATATATATATATATATATATACTAACTCCGAGATTGCCATATCTTGGAAAATAATGAAGATAACTAAATGTAATAACAACAAATATGGCAGCCAGTTGAACGTAAAATATACTTGAGTTATTTCGGTATTTTGTACCAAAATAAACTCAAGTATATTTTATGTTCGACTGGCTGCCGTGTTTGTTGCCATTACATTTTGTTATTTTCACTACTGGTTTATTGGGCAGTGTGGCGACTTTATTCTCAGAAGTGGAAGTTATATTGTTTTGCATACCTTGGAGAAAAATGAATATTCCAAGAAATAGGATCTCAGACGTAATATATGTAAGTCCATTCTTTCGGCCATTCAGTCTCTGTATTTCAGTCCCAACATTTCAAATGGTTAACATACAATTCAGATCTCTAATCTGCATAAGAATGTCCAGCAAGCAGATTCATGCTTTTGTGAATGAAAGCCAACATGACATCATCCCTTCCATCATGATCTTGCCAAACACGTCACCATCATTTCATCTGACCTCTCCACTCATTCCACTCAACCTTCTATTCTTGGATGATCCACAGAATGTCTCCACATAATTTTTTCAGGGCTAAGCCTAACAGGGCTAGTGAGTCATCCTGCAACCAGACAGAACATAAAAATGAATGCAACTTCCAGGTGTGGCCCCAGGAATAAATGCCAACATTCCTGCAAATTATGAGTCTGTCAAGGAAAAATAATGAAGAGTGCAATGAAAAATAATTCCGTGCCACTGGATGAACATGTCAAGAGCAATAATGGACAAAAACTGAAAAAAATATATGTATATATATATATATCGTGTACAGAATGCCCACTACAACACTGAATCGTCATTTAAACGACTCTGCACATAAGTGACAATTTACCCAGGGAAAGGAAGTGGTTGGCCAACATATGTATGTTTGCCCTTTTCCCCAATACAGTGTGAACTCGGAGTTGGTATAATTAGTTGAGGGGGGGGGGCGCGAAGGTCCCCACCTGTGTGGGTTTGACGTGCTTCGGTGTGGTTTCCTGAGATTGTTGGCCTTCCTGTCTTTCCCATATCTTCTTCATCAAATCATTTACTGCTTTCCTGCACATATGACCAAACCAACATAATCTGTTCTCCTTGACTTTCTCTGCATCTGGGACTACTTTGGCTTTTGCTCTGATGTTCTCTACTTCTTCAAGACCACAGTGTAAATCCCACCATTTATTTCTAGCACTTAACGTCCATCACCTCAAACTTTCTCAATTGCTCTTACTTTCACTCCTCAGGATTTTGCGTATACAGACGTACTGGTTACACTGCTATTTTTAGACCTTACTTTTCAGTTTCTTTGAAATTTTTCTGTGGCACACTACCCATGACACTCTGTGCCAGCTGGCAGCAGTACATGTGATTCTAGCTTTGACCATTTCATTCAGTTTTCCCTTCACCTCAACCACTCCTGCCAGATACTATTTCATTTATCATTGTCTTTGCCTTGCTACCTCATAGAGTTTCTTTGTGTCCTCTGCTTAGTCAATTTCCAGAAGATGGTAGATTTTCCATGATGCATTGTTTTTTCGATTGCAACTTCTCTCTTAGCCTCTTTATTAACCAACTAGTATTCCTTTTTAACCTGGTCAATCCGGTCTTTGGATAACTTCGTGGGCACCTGCATTCTGCCACCAGCTTTTCTTATGTATCTTATTTCTATAAATGGCATATCTGTTCTATAGTCCTGGCACATGTTGTTTTGAGATGTTGCTATTCTTCATCTCCACCTATTTCTCCTTCTTTTTAAGGTGCTAGTGCCCTGAGTATTTCCTTGAACTAATGTGCCTTTGTTCCAGTCAACTTCCAAGTCTTCAGCCAAGCCTCTGATGATTGATCTTAGAGACTTCTCAGACCACTGCTAAGTAGTGAAGCAGTAAAGGTGGGGAAAGGCTCACAGATGATAGAAGAATAATGTATGATGGAACAGTGTAAGACTAACTTAGGACTTGCTCGGTTTTGTTTCCACAGACATAGTGAATGAGTTCTTTAAGGTGAAAAATACTGCTTACTAAGGATGAAACTGTATTTGCAGGTATTGTGGTGGTGCTGCGGTAGCGTTGTCGCCTCACAGTAAGACGTTGTCCTGTTCGATTCTCAGCTAAAGCGTCTTCTGTGTGGAGATGTGTGAATGGGCGTACCTTCGTTGAAGGTTGTGCATCAGAGCTGGCAACTCGGCATGTAAAAATCTACTGCCAATCATTAGCGAACCGGAGTTCCGCTGTGGCGACTCCTAACCGGGAAAAGCCGAAAGACAAAACAACAACAGAGAGAAGCTATTTTCTGAGAATGGACCAGAATGCTGAATATTCAGTTTCTCCATGCAGGTCACTGGCAAGATTGTTCCAGTTTGCTGAGACAACCTTATAAAAGGATTTCTCACTATTTTTTTTTTTTTTTGAAACAAGCTCTTTCCAATGTCTTTACTAAAATGCAGATGTGGAGTATGGTGTCTTTACTAAAATGCAGATGTGGAGTATGGGGTACTAGGAGTGTAGAGGATGTTACATTGCCTTGATTATGGAAAATAATTATGTAACAAAAAGGGGAAGGGTAATTATTAGTGCAGCACATGCAAAGGGCATTTTGTAAACAATAAGAGGTACAGAAAAGGAAGGCAATTGTAAAGATATTTACTGTTTGACAGTGCAGTCATAAACATGCAGTAAAAGTAAATATGAAATGCATTGATGATAGAAAGGTTTGTATCATAGGACAAGAAGAAGTCAGAGAAACAAAGGAATATTGGGTCACTCAAGATATTTCATATTGACAGTCCAACCTAACAATATCATTAAACACAGGGTGTGGTACCTAAGGTAAAGGAAAAAAAAAACTTAGGTAATAGAAAAACACTGTAAACCCAGTATGATGGTCCCTACCTGCCCATCTCACATAACCAACCTGAAAAGCCCATATTTCTCTCACCTTATGCAAAGATGCATAGAGTAGGAGGACACCTAGTCCAGGTGCCCTCCTAGCATTGAGATGCCCATGCAGGTCTCACTAAGAGATGGCAAGGCAGGACTTGTGGAGAATGGGACTGAAATGTCAGGAAGGGCCTGAAGTCAGTGGTAGTGGCCAAAAAAGAGAGGGAGAGAAAGAGAACTTAAGTTCTGCAACAGTTACACATGATGATCAAAAAAGAAGGAGAGCGACCTTGATTGAGAAAGGTGGCAAGAGTTGATGTGACACCCTAACTCCATGTAAAAATGGGGAAAAATGTGGGCTGATGATGAGTAGGCTATCTTATTCAGTTTGTTAGATTAAGGACTAAGGATGGAACACATTTGTTTATCAAGAGAACGCAGATCTGATCTGTTCTGACTAGTACTTAAATATATTTACATATACACAATATATATATATATATATATATATATATATATATATATATATATATATATATGTGTGTGTGTGTGTATGTATGTACATATATATATATATATATATATATATATATATATATATATATATATATATGTATGTATATACATATTTTACATTTGTTAACCGGGAAAGTCCAACTGGATACATATCCATTTTCAGTGGAGGCCCGGGGAGAAAAGCACCAGAAATACAAGAATAATTTAACAAATACAGTTAAAAATATAATACCAACAGTTCAGATAATTAATACAAAGAAAGACTGCAGGAGATAATAAGCTGAGAGAAAATTAGGGAGTAAGTTTGGGTAGTAAGGTGTAGGGAGCAATATAACAACTGAGTAGAAATGCCAGAAGAAATGAGGAAGAGAAAAATATAAAGCAATGAGGATAATAGAGAGGTAGCCTGAGGAGGGAGATTAACCTGGGCTACAGCAGGAACACAGAAAAATATAAAGCAACGAGCATAATAGGGAGGTAGCCTGAGGGGGAGATTAACCTGGGCTAGAGCAGGAACATACAAAAATATAAAGCAATGAGCATAATAGGGAGGTAGCCTGAGGAGGGAGATTAACCTGGGCTAGAGCAGGAACATACAAAAATATAAAGCAATGAGCATAATAGGGAGGTAGCCTGAGGAGGGAGATTAACCTGGGCTAGAGCAGGAACATACAAAAATATAAAGCAATGAGCATAACAGAGAGGTAGCCTGAGGGGGGAGAGTAACCTGGGCTGGAGCAGGAACATACAGAAATATAAAGCAATGAGCATAACAGGGAGGTAGCCTGAGGGGGGAGAGTAACCTGGGCTGGAGCAGGAACATACAAAAATATAAAGCAATGAGCATAACAGAGAGGTAGCCTGAGAGGGGAGATTAACCTGGGCTAGAGCAGGAACATACAAAAATATAAAGCAATGAGCATAACAGAGAGGTAGCCTGAGGGGGGAGAGTAACCTGGGCTGGAGCAGGAACATACAAAAATATAAAGCAATGAGCGTAACAGAGAGGTAGCCTGAGGAGGGAGATTAACCTGGGCTAGAGCAGGAACATACAAAAATATAAAGCAATGACATAATAGGGAGGTAGCCTGAGGGGGGGAGATTAACCTGGGCTAGAGCAGGAACATACAAAAATATAAAGCAATGAGCATAATAGGGAGGTAGCCTGAGGGGGGAGAGTAACCTGGGCTACAGCAGGAACATACAAAAATATAAAGCAATGAGCATAATAGGGAGGTAGCCTGAGGAGGGAGATTAACCTGGGCTACAGCAGGAACATACAAAAATATAAAGCAATGAGCATAAAGTACAGTTTTGTACCTACCATAAATGTAGATGTCTGATAGGTATGCATCTGCAGTCCTAACATATGGGTTGTCCTGCCTCAGGCAGCCCTTCGGTCGGCCAGATTCCAAAGTCTGGTTCTGGCCTCGGCTGATGTCGCACTTCACCCGACGTCATAGCTGCTGTTTATTGGGTATAAAGGCATCAGCTGACGCCATTTTCCTCAGTGTTTTTTGCCCCAGATGCCAGGTGCCCTCTAGGAAGGCTAAATTTGGATAAATGCAAATAATTCCAAACAGTAGAGAGCAAACAATATAAAAATATATATATATATATATATATATATATATATATATATATATATATATATATATACATATATACAAACAAATACACCATAATAGATTCCCCCAGCTAGCGTAAAGAGGGGAAGGAGGGTGGGTAATCCTGACTGCAGATGCATACCTATCGGACATCTACATTTATGGTAGGTACAAAACTGTACTATGTCCTTCAAGGATGCATCTGCAGTCCTAACATATGGGTAGAATACCATAGCCAAACTGGGGGAGGAGGCACTAAGATAAAGATGGTGTAGTTAAGATCCCTTGCAAAACAGCAGTTGCAAAACCTGCTCGGGATCTAGAGTATAAGGGAAGATTGTAATGCTTGGCAAATGTATGCACGGAGCTCCAAGTAGCAGCTTCTAAAATGTCTTTGGTAGCCACTCCTCGTAGG
The DNA here is from genome assembly GCF_019279795.1 of Protopterus annectens. NCBI lineage: Eukaryota > Metazoa > Chordata > Ceratodontiformes > Protopteridae > Protopterus > Protopterus annectens. The sequence continues at coordinate 539,914,477 of NC_056730.1, read as the reverse complement.
AAAGCTGTAGTGGTGGCTGTAGCTCTTGTGGAATGAGGTCTGATATTATCAGGAGTTGTCTTTCCATGAAGAGTAGCAAAATCGAATGCAATTTCCTATCCATTTTGAGATTGTCTGTTTTGAAATTGCTTTTCCTTGCATTCCTGTTGCATATGCTACCAGAAGCTGGTCAGTTTTTCTGCTGGTCTTAGTTCTGTCCAGATAGTAGCGTAATTGTCTGTGCACATCCAAGGTATGTAGCAGTCTTTCCCCCTGTTCTGTGGGTTGGGGAAGAATGTAGGTAAATGAATCGCTTGGTTCAATGATACTCTGGAGACCACTTTTGGCATAAAGGTAGGGTTAGTTCTCAGAGAGACTCTGTCCTGATGGAAGATAAGGAAGGTTTGTACTGTCATTAATGCCTGTAACTCAGATACCCTTCTTGCTGAAGTAATTGCTAGCAGGAAAGCAGTTTTCCAAGACAAGAATTGTAATTCTGCTGTTGCTGCTGGTTCAAAAGGGGGAAGTGTTAACTTTTCCAGCAAAAAGTTGAGATCCCATGTAGGTAAAGGTGGTTTCCTTGGAGGCTTTACATTTTTGATTCCTGTCATGAACTGCCTGAGTAGAGGATGAGAGAAGACAGGAGGATCCATGTTGTATTCTGCTGAAATTGCAGATGCATGAATATTAATGGAGGAGTAAGACAGGCCCGTGTGGAACAGCTCTGCTAAATATTCCAGGATGTGTGCTATGTTTGCCAATGAGACATTTTCTCCCTTTGCTGCACTCCAAATGAGGTATCTTTTCCACTTGGCTGAATAAGTCTTCCTTGTGGAGGGTCTGCGTGCCTCCAGGATAATGTCCTTAACCCTCTGAGCTAAGCCTGGGTTATTTTGTTTTATGCAATATTCCAAGCAGCTAGCTGCAGTGTTTTCAAGTTTGGATGTAGGATCTTGTAGTTGTCCTGTGTTAGAAGTAAGGGACATAGAGGTAGATGCCATGCGTGTGTCCGAGACATGCTTCTCAGTAGCGGGTACCAATGTTGCCTCGGCCAGTCTGGAGCTATCAGAATTACCCTTGGCTGATCCTCTCTGATCTTCAGTAGAACTTTGTACATCAAGGGAAGAGGTGGAAATGCATATGCTGTCAGGTTTTTCCAGCTGAAGGAAAGGGAGTCCACCCTCCAAGCAAGTGGGTGGTATGCTCTTGTGCAGAATTTCTTCAATTGGTGATTGTGTGGGGAGGCAAACAGGTCTATCTGTGGTAGTCCCCATTTCTTTGTTATGGCTTTGAAGATATCTGGATGCAGCATCCATTCGTGAGCGTCCGTGGTAGTTCTGCTTAAGGTGTCTGCCAGAGAATTTTCTTTTCCTGGTACAAATCTGGCCTGAAGTTGAATGTTGAGGTTCAGGGCCACATTCCACAGGTCCATTGCCATCCGGCATAGAGGATATGAATGTGTACCTCCCTGTTTGTTAATGTACCACATGACTGTGGTATTGTCCATCCTTATCAGCAGATGACCCTGTTGAAGGAGTGGTCTGAATGCCTGGATCGCAAGTTTCACTGCCAGCATCTCCTTTAGATTTATGTGTAGATTCAGCTGGTCTTGGGTCCATAGGCCTTGTATACACTTGTCCATCATGTGTGCCCCCCATCCTAGGTCTGAGGCGTCCGTGGTGATGGTCTGGCTTGGCTGTGGTTTGTGGAAAGGCAAGCCTCTGTTCAACTGACAGGCCTGAGCCCATCACAGGAATTCCTGCTTCAGGCATGGAATTATTGGAATCTGGGCTTCTAGACTGTGCTTGTGTTGAGACCATACATTCCTTAGATACCATTGTAGCTTTCTCATATGCAGCCTGGCATGCGGAACCAATATTATGCAGGATGCCATGTAGCCCAGGGCTTGCAGGACTTTCCTTGCAGTAAGCTGAGTTTGTGTTGTTAATGTCATGAAGTAGACTGGCAGTTGCTTTTGTTTTTCTTCTGTGAGAAAAGCCATCTGAGTTGATGTGTCTAATTCTGCACCCAAGAATGTTATCCTTTGGGATGGTACTAGTCTTGACTTTTGCATGTTGACTGTGTATCCCAAGGCTTGCAACAGTTGTATGACATTTTCCAAATCTTTTGTTAACTTTGCCTTGTTGTCCGCTTGTATTAGGCAGTCGTCCAGGTATGGGTAAATCTGAATTCCCTGAAGTCTGCAATGAGCAATTACTGATGCCAGGCATTTCGTGAATACTCTGGGCGCAGTAGATAAGCCAAAAGGCAATGCTGAGAATTGATAATGCTTTGATCCTGCAAGAAATCTGAGCTGTCTTCTGCAATCTGGTCGTATAGGGACGTGCAGGTATGCCTCCTTGAGATCTAGAGTCACCAGCCAAGACTCCTTGCCCAGCATGGGAAGAAGTTGCTGGAGGGTCAGCATTTTGAATTTTGGAACAATGAGGTATGTGTTCAGTGCGGACAAATCTAGAATAGGTCTCCACTGATTTTCTTTTCTTGGTACAAGGAAAAGCCTGGAGTAAAATCCTTGGCCTTGTTCCATAGGTGGCACCTCTTCTATAGCTCTCATCCTTAGTAAGTTGTTGATTTGTCTTAGAGCGTCTGTTTTTTGGCTTGGTGGTAGGTTTGGCATTCCTCTCTTTTTTGGTAGAGTATGGAAGTGAAACCTGTAGCCCTTGTCTATTGTTTGTAAAGTCCATTTGTCTCCTGTAATGTAATGCCAGTTGTCGGAGAATAAGGCTAGTTTTCCGCCCAAGGGTGCTTCCAGTTGTTCCCTGGTAGGCGGAACTAGAGCCAAGTCATTGTGTCTGTCCTGTAGAAGTGGTTGTAGTTGATTCTGTGGCAGTACTTCTCTGGTTGGTAGGTTGCCACTGACGTCCCCTGTAGGCACCCCTAGATTGACCTCTGCCTCTTGGGCGTCTATTTCTGCCTCTCTGCGCTCTGGAGTTGTCTGGAAAGGACCAATTCTTCGAAGGCCAATTTCTGCTAAACCTCGGAGGTTGGACCTGTAAGAAATCCTTGACTGTTTGGACAGATTTTGCTTTTTCTTCCACCTTTTTTAGAACCTCCTGTGCAGGGGAGCCAAACAAACTTTGTTTCTCCATGGGAGCATCTAGGAGTTTTGACTTAACATGGTCTGGTAAGGATTGTTCTTTTAACCAGGCATGCCTTTGAATCACTGTTCCAGTCACCGCTGATCTAAAGGAAGCCTCCAGTGCATCATAGCCACATTTTAAGAAATGGTTACTGACCTGCTGAGAGTTATGTACCAAATCCTGAGGGACTTGCAGTCTAAAGGTTCAGGAGGAGATAGTTTTTTATTTAGCTGATCTAACAAAAATTCCTGGTACTGAATCATGTGAAATTGACAGTTCAAGGACCTGGCCGAAAGAGTAGCAGAAGTATAAACCTTTTTACCCCATCTCTCTAATGCTCTAGATTCCCTTTCAGAGGGAAGAGGGTTTTTGGCAGAGGCAGCTGCCACACCTTTAGGGCCCTGTGAAATGGTTTCAGGGTCTGCAACAGGAGCCTTATACAAATGGTAGTGTGTGTCCGGGACCCTGTAATATCTGTCTGGCTTGGCAGGGGCCGGAGGAAGAGAATCAGGAGCAGTACAGGCATCATTATATGCATCATCAACAACTGTTAGTACTGGCAGAATGGCTAAAGGCCTATGCTGTGGTAAGTGTAAAAAAGTCCTTAGCCTTTTCCTTGAATCTGAAAAATCCTGGCCCTGCCATTGGAAGTGTTCCCTCATAGCATGCAAGGTTTCCCCAAAGGAAAATTCTTCAGGAGGAGAAGCAGAAGGAATGGAATCTTCTGCATCAGAATCCTCATAAGGAGAATATGGGCCTTCGTGAGGGTCTGAAAGGTCTGAGTCATCCGAGGAATAATCTGTAGAGACAGGTTCCGGGGGTTCAGCCCTAGGCCTCTTGTCTGGAGGGGGCTGAGAGGCCCTGTCTGGGTGAGGTTGGGATCCTCTGATCAAAGAAATGAGATCCTCAGCCAGGCTGAGTATTTGGGAACTAGAGGTAGGCCTATGTGAAGGTGTTTTGGCAGGCAAGGCCTTAGAAGATTTAGCTGCCTTAGCCCTGGCAAAAGCCTTGATAGACATGGAAGCAGGGGGTCTAGCAGCCCCACGTGCAGGGGTAGTTATGTCTAAAGGAATAGTGTCTGATAAATCCTGGGTGCCTGCTTCTGTAGCAGTAAATTCAGTAGCAGATTCAGCCATGCTCTGTGAGGCCTCGGCTATCGGAAGCATGCTTTCGGCCGAAGGAAGAACTGGGGGCTCGGTTTCAGCTGAAACCGAGACATTCGCGGTTGGCCTAACCGTGGTTTCAGCCGAAACCATGGGCCGCGAATGTCGGTCCTTTTCCTTGCGCTTTTTAGCTAATTGAGTAGTCGGAGTCTCCAACGGCATTTTGTATGCAAAAGCGGGACCAAAAAACTCCTCTGCAAACTCTGACCGACGTCTAAGTGTCCATCGGTTGAAGGAAGCACAGGCTAGACAAGCTGATACGTCATGGTCTGGGCCTAAGCAAGGAAGGCAGTAAGAGTGGAATCCTTATGAGGTATTTGTTTTCCACAAGTTAAACAATTATTTACTTTGTCTGACATCGGCTGAGGCAAGAAAGAGTCCCCAACGGGGTACTTAGCTTTTTAGAAGTCTTCGGTAGTAGAAATCTCTGGATCTGACCGACCGGCACTTGCGAACAGCTTCTGCTTCGGGCACCGCGTGGCAAGAAAGACTGGTGAAAATGGCGTCGGCTGATGCCTTTATACCCAATAAACAGCAGCTATGACGTCGGGTGAAGTGCGACATCAGCCGAGGCCAGACCCAGACTTTGGAATCCGGCCGACCGAAGGGCTGCCTGAGGCAGGACAACCCATATGTTAGGACTGCAGATGCATCCTTGAAGGACATCAGAAAGGTAGCCTGAGGAGGGAGATTAATCTGGGCTAGAGCAGGAACATATCCAGTGGTTGGTGAAATATTTTTTTGCTGCAATCTTAAATTTTGTTAGAATGGGTTCGAGGGTTAAGTCAAGAGGAAGTGAGTTACAAATTTTTGCTATATAACTGGAGAATACTGAGTCACCGGCGTGCTTGCAGGATTTAGAGGTTTTTACCATTAATTTATCAATAGATCTCAGTGGTCCGGTACTGATGTAAGGGGTAATTAAGGGTTGTATACCCAGAACTCTGTCTGGTTGGTTAAGTATTCTATGAGCCATTGTAAGCTGATTATAGAGTAGTAGGTTGGGGAACTCAAGCCATTTCAGTAGTTTTAGATTTTGACAGTGATGTGTGCGACAGGTAGCCCCTGTAGCGAATCTAGCAATATAGTTGTAGCAGACAGTTAATTTACTTAGTTTGGTTTTACAGAGGTTAGTCAGAAATGGGGAGGCATACAGGAGAGTGGAAAGTAGGTGAGTGCATGCTGTGTCGGTTCTGGCCCAAAGGGTTAAGAAGGTTTGGTTCTGTATAGTGAGCCCAGTTTTTTTATTGTTTTTTTTTAACTATTTGGTTAACATGAAGGTCAAATTTCAGACTATTATCAATTAGTACCCCAAGTAGTTTGGTGTGGCTATCAGGGGATATTAAGGTACCATTGTTAGATGTGATTCTGATGGTGACCTGAGGGAAGCAACGGGTTGGGGAGAACAGCAATAACTTGGCTTTGTTAGCATTTAGTAGTAGATGTCTGCTAGAGAACCAGCTTTCGACTAAGTTAAATGTTTTCTGGGTCTGGAACTGGAGTTCTGGGAGGGAGTTGGCTAAGCAGAGCAAAGTAGAGTCGTCTGCGTATTGTATACAGGTAGCTTCAGGGGTGGCTGACTGTAGATCATTAACAAAGATTGGGAATAGTAGAGGACCTAATATGGAGCCTTGTGGAACTCCTAATGAAACAGGTAGAAGGGTGGAGAGTCTACCTTGCCAGATCACTGCCTGATTTCTACCTTGAAGATAATGTTGAAACCAGTTGATAGTATGATTATGGAAAGGATTAGGAAAGTTTACAAAGAGAGAGTATTAACTTGTTATGACTGACCATATCAAAAGCTTTAGAAAGGTCTAAAAAGAGAGCCGATGAGATTTTACCTTTGTTCTTATTCTGGTTGATGGTGTCTGTGAATGATAGCAATGCTGTTGTGGTGCTATGATAGGGTCTAAAGCCATGTTGTGAGTTTGTGAGAAGTTTGTTCTGGATTAAATAGTGCATAAGCTGGCTATGAATACACATTTCCATGATTTTGGCTAATGGTGAGAGGATGGCTATGGGCCTATAGTTGGATAACTCTAAAGAGTTTCCACCTTTACGCAGAGATATGACACGTGATACCTTCCAGATGCTGAGAATGGTGCCTTCCCTGATTGTCCTATTTATTAGGATCAAGGCAGGGACAGCAATGACATCAGCTGCCAATTGTAAGTATTCAGCTGGGAGCCCGTCAGCAGCAAGGGTAGTTGGTTTAATTTTAGTCAAGAGTTTTCTAATGTAACTAGTGGGGACAGGTTGTAAGCTAAAGGTTTTCTCGTCATTGGTGACACTTAGTTCCAGGCCATCAGTAGAGATGTCTGTTTGCTGTTTGGCTAGGGGGAGTATGGTATCAGTAAAGAAGTTATTGAAAGTATCCGGTAGATTGACAGTGCTAGTCCCAGCCGGTAAAAGAGGGGGTTGGTGTGGTAGCATTGTCAGGCCTTAATATTTTATTTATACATACCCAAAACTTTTATGGTTGATTGTGATGCTTAGCTAGTAGGTTATGGAAGTAATCTCTTTTGTCTTTTAGAACAGCTCTTTTAGTGTCATTCCTAAGTTGCTTGTAGTAGAGCTGGTCAGATACAGATTTGGTGGTTCTGCATTTGGACCAGGCTGAGTTTCTTTCAGAAATCTTTATTTTGGTACTTTTAGTAAGCCAAGGTGCTGTTTTAGATTTAGCTCTGGAAGTACGTGGAGGTGCATGTGAGTCTGGGATAGAGAGAAAGGTGGAATTAAAGTAGTTTATGGCTTCATCTAAAGGCAAATGGAGTATGGTCCAGTTACAATGCATTAGATCAGATTGGAAGCTGTAGGGATTGAAATTCTTTTTATTCCTGATAGTCTGATAAATGGGCTGATGGATTTTATTAGTTTGGGTTTTTATGATAAAGATGGGGAGGTGTTCACTTAAGTCATCTTGGAGGGTTCCTGAGATATAGTTCTGAGGTTGTTGGTTAGTGAGTATCCAGTCTAGGACACTTCCTTTGTTACTCTTTTTACTGAATCTAGTGGGAGATTTTATTAGTTGGGAGAATCAATATAGGTTAATGTGGGTGGTTAGGGTTTGTGAGGAACATAGGTTCCAGTCTATGTTAAAATCCCCTAGAATAATAGCTACTTGGGGATTAGTGTTAGAAAGTCCATTGAGAATATCTTCTAAGGTACCTATATTGTAACCTGGGTGCATGTATCCACAGACAATATTGATATGTTTTCTATTGTTAATTTTAATTTTGGCAGTTAAGATCTTGGCATTATTGTTTGTGGGAAGGTCAGGGGCTACTTTGATAATTTCAAGGGTGTTTTTATATATAAGTGCTACCCCTCCATCCTTTTTGTCTATACGGTCCAACCCTAGAATGTTATAGCTTGGAGGGAGAATTTCATTGTCTGTTATGGCAGGATTTAGCCAGGTTTCTGAAAGACCAAGAATGTCTGGGTTATAGGTAGCTAGGAGAGCATGTAAGTCCTGTAGTTTGTTTTTAATGCTTCTAATGTTCTGATGAATTACCATGAGATTAGATAAGGATCTTTGCTGGAGGTAGATGGGAACAGTGGGATTGTTGAATCTGCAGGTGTTAATTAGTGGGCCTGGGTTAGGGTGAATGTCTCCATCCTTTAGAATTGTAGCCTGGATACTTGCTATAAGTTTGGTTAGTTTGAGAATTAAGTATAGATAGCATCTAGTTTTAGTAGAGGTAGGTAAATCTTAAGCTTTATTTGTGTGATTGTTAAATGGCTTTTGGTAGATTGGAATATTAAGGTCTAGTTTATTTGGGATAGTGCAACTGGATAGGAAAGTTGTGGTGCGGGCTTTGGAGTAGTCATAGCCGAGGAGGTACTGTTTTTCATAGGTGGTTTGGTAGTATGCACCTAGTACAATGGGGAGGAGTATAAGTAGTGTTAGATGGTTTAGAGGGCGTGCTGACTTAATGACAGAGTACATCTTCAAGGGTTGAATAATTGGACAGTGAGTAGGAGGAGTAAGGTAATTGGTAGCTGGAGGTAAGGAGAGAGAGTAGTATAGCTTGGGGATTGGTTGAGGGAGTAGTGGGAGTGGTTAGTTAGATATAAAATTAGAGGTAGTGAGGGCAGGTGGGAATTGGGGGCAGGGTAGGGGAGCGTAGTAAGCCTGAGCCTAGCAAGGGCGAATGTAGCGGGGTTAACCAGAAAGCAAACAACTGCAGGCTTCCTACTGTTTTACCTTAGAAAAGCCCATTTCTGTAAGTAACTTTGTTTAATTTCAGCAAACTTCCTACTGTTTTACCTTATGAACAGCCTGTTTCTGTAGGTAACTTTATTTAATTTTTGTAAGGAATATACTTCAATTCCGTACTTCTGCAGCTAACCACAAAGCAAACAACTGCAGGCTTCCTACTGCTTTACCTTAGAAATAGCCCATTTCTGTAAGTAACTTTGCTTAATTTCGGCAGACTTCCTACTGTTTTACCTTTTGAACAGCCTGTTTCTGAAGGTAACTTTAATTTCGGTAAGGAATATACTTCAATTCCATACTTCTGCAGAGTAAACTAAGTATAGGGTGAGGGGGCTCCTGTTAACTGGCTTACATTTTTCTTGCTATACCTGAGTGCTAACAGTCTAGTCTGCGCAGTTTGTAAGCCAAATTATATTAGGAATTCACAAAGTATTAAGCTAATTAAGCAGATTAGTCCCTCTTTGTTTTTTGAAATTAACACATACGCTGCTTATGTCAGTGTTCAGATGGAGTGTCCGTAACAGGTAGTTTGGGTTGTTGCGTGAAGGTTGCAGGGCTTTAATTCAAATAGAAAAGATCCATTGGCTCAGAGAGCTGCTTATGTCAGTGTTCAAATGTAGTGTCCGTAACAGGTAGTTCAGGTTGTTGCTTGAAGGTTGCAGGGCTTTAAATTCAAATAGAAAAGATCCGTTGGCTCAGAGAACTGCTTATGTCAGTGTTCAGATGGAGTGTCCGTAACAGGTAGTTCGGGTTGTTGCTTGAAGGTTGTAGGGCCTGGGCATAGAGAGAGCCTTTTTTTGTACTGAGTCACCTTGTGGGGCTGGTGCTTCCAGCACTTCTTGCAGTATGTCCTACGGGTTTTCAGAACGTTTACCATTTTGCCGGATGACCCTTTACGGAAAATAAGTCATCTGAGGCTGCATAACAGTAAAGAAAAGAGAAAAGGAAACTCCCTTCAATTAATTTGTTTCAGAATTTTAGCATTCACTTAGAGTTCAATTGACTGAATGACTGCTTCCTACACTCTTATATGTCTTTAAGGGGTAATCTGCATATTTTCTATAGGCCTTTGTCAAATGAGGTTTGCAGTCTTACACACAGTGAAGTCTTTGGTTTTCCATGGTCTTTTTTAGATTTGTTTAGTTTACTAATGTTCAAAAGTTAAAAAAATAAGAACAATTCCCTAAAATGATCTGTTGCAAAGACATTCATTTGAAGAATCACCCCTAGCCTGACAGGAATAAGTGAAATATTGTCATAGGCCCGAATGTGCCCCTAAGTGTGACTGGTAGAACAACATTTTCAATTACATCACATCTGTATATTTCATCTAAACTGTCCCCAAATTGGTTAGTTTTTTTTCCTTAGTAAAAGTAACAAACTTATACAATTTGCATGCAGGTGTATAAAGTAATGTCTTAAATGACATTTCAAAAGAAAAAGTGACTTTTAAATAAATATATCATACACATAAAGACACTGTGTTTAAATTATACCCTTAAGTTATTCCAATACTGACAGGGAAGAACACAGTAAATCTCTAAGGGCAAAAAGCCAGAGAAAATGGAAACAAATGCCAATCCACAGATCATACACAGCCCTGTTTTGTCTATGACATTTTGCGGCAATAATTATAGCAGATAAGAGACATCAAATCATGAGTTCACTTGACAGTGAAAAGTTTACTTAGCTAACAGGAACTCCATCTCTATAAAATGAATCACTGTTAAAACATTGCTGGCAAAGAAAGAATCCATTCAGTGATCCATGGTAGATTATGACATGTCAGAGTGCTTATCAGTTGCATGGTATCATCTTGAACTGGAACCTTGCAACATTTTATGAAGTGGATGGCAGCACAGGTCATTTTGGACTTTCAGTATAACAGTATTTTCTTTCTGGCTGACAAATTTAAACTGTGACAGCACAGTCACATTCATATATACAGTTCTGGCAGAGTCTAAAAAATCAACAAAGTATCATATTTAAAAAGTAGTCTTTTCTGGCCATTATCTGAACTCTACTCTCACTGTCTTCCCCAGCCCCCTTCCATCCCTAATTCACTCATTCTTTGTGTCCTGTCATCCCTCTTTACCAGTTTGCTGCTTGTTGGTACCTCAGCCTTATGGGTATTTAAGGTTAGTGTCAAGCAGTAAGTCCTATAGGCTGGATAGTGAAATCGCTGAAGTTCAGTGCCCATCCATTATAATAAGAAATAGGCTGGACATAAACAGAAATGACAACAGGTGTGTAAAACATTTCTTTTTATTAAACTCTGTAATGGAATGAAATGGTTTCTGGGCTTGCCCATTTGTTCTTGTGTAGTACCAAAAATCTGCAAGCATTTCTGCAATTTCCTATATACCACAATAACTTATATTATATATATATATATATATATATATATATATATATATATATATATATATATATATATATATATATATATATATATATATATACAACATGACTACTAAACTAGATGCACTACAATCAAAATACAGTAGAGTCCAAGTTACTTCAGGAACAGCTCATCACAGCTGAATTTGAAAAGAATAACATTTCTGTAGGAAGCTTTGGCTTCCATCTTCATTAAAAATAATATTGTCTGAAAGGAAAAGATTAGCAGTTGTCTTCAATGAAAATACTAATTATTTTGTACATCATCATCCTCTGTCTTTTGGCTTTTCCCAGTTAGGGATTGCCACAGCAGAACTCCCGTCTGCTAATGACTGGCAGCGGATTTTTACGGTGCCGAGTTGCCAGCCCGATGCCCAACCTTCAAAGAAAGCACACCCATTCACACACGCACCTACCTGCATGTCTTTAACGTCACTCGACCACAGGGAGGACATGCAGACTCCACAAAGAAGGTGCTCCAGCCGAGAATTGAACAGGAGAACCTCTTGCTATGAGGCGACAACACTAACCGCTGCACCACCGCGGCCTTCATCATCCTCAATAGCTACAAATTAAATAATCTCAGCCATTAAGCATATGATCCAGTGGTTTACTTTCTTCATTTATAATTCTACAATAGACTCAAAGCATTTTCCATTTCTCAGTGTCACTGTGGCTTTACCAGCATGCAAGTAAGATACACACTCTGCAGTCCTGTGCTAATAAGCACCAAGTGAGCCCCACCCTGCAAGGTAGAAAACCCAAAGGCTATTGAAGGTTTAGCACCTGTAACAGTGACAGAACCAAAGACAGATAACATCTGTTATTTTGAGGATGAAGCTCTTTAAAACCTAAGTACATCAGGCCAGACCACATAATGACACAAGCATGCCACAGCCTGTTCCTGTATGTATGACTAGCATCTGCTTTTGTACTGCTATAAATCTGCGGTGGTGCAGCGGTAACGTTGTTGCCTCACAGCAAGAGGTTCTCCTGTTCAATTCTCGGCTGCAGTGCGGGGAGTGCCTTCTGTGTGGAGTCTTGATGTCCTCCCCACGGTGGGCAATCGAAAGACATGCGTAAATGGGCGTGCCTTCGCTGAAGGTTGAATGTCGAGCTGGCACCTCGGCGTTCGTGAAAATCTACTGCCAATCATTAGCAGACCGGAGTTCCGCTGTGGTGACCCGTAACCGGGAAAAGCCAAAAGACAACAACAACAACATATGCAAGGACTGAACCCGCAATTCCACTTATCTCCACCAGAAGACAAATGTTAAATACTTGCACCCAAAGAAAGGAAGGCATGCTTTCACCCACTCTAAAATCGCCTTCATGGATTGTTCTCTTATATCCAAGCCACTAGCCTAACTCAAGGCAGCAGTAGCACAGGCTGCTTGCTGAAAGCCACAGATCAATCATATTAATAATTTTAACAAGGTTTTCTGCCATCCTGATTCCATTAGTATATCTACCAAGGGTTCCCTACGCCCTTCTGGTTACTGATTTACTTAGTCACACTTCATGCAACTGAATATGTGAAGTTTTACCACATAAAACTACTAGGACACCATACCTTCTCATTTCTTCTTTCAAAATTACCTATTCATAGCTAGTTACTAATCAAGTAGTACTCAAAAATAATAAACTGGATACTTGCTCTTGGGGTTATATGCCCATACACTCACTCTACAAATTCCCATCCTAGTTTCCTTGTGAAGTATATTGGCTGGCCCTTTTATGTTGTTTTCTCTTCCTAGTACATTAAAATCCTTTTAGATCATCTTTTGCGCTTCTTCCCTATCTTGCAAAAAACTATAACCTGTATGAACAGGTTAGTAATATTAGTAGCCCAGAGCTGATGCATATGCCTGTGGAACAGATACAGACATTCAGCTCTAATTCAGCCTTAGGGCACACAGGGTCCATTGCTCCAGCTTCAGGCTGACTAAAAGGCTATGACGAAACCCTTCTTCATCTCATGCTGATACTGAGTGTGGAGAAAAACCATGCTCCAGATCCAGGGTAGTAGGACTGATGTTGATAAGATATTTTTGGAAGGAAGGATTTACTAGTTATATAGCAGCAGAGAACTCCCAAAATACAATTTATGTGTTCAGACATAATGTGAAAGGTTTAAGAATGTACAGAATTTGCAGAAAGGAACTATTTTAGCAACCCTTCCTCCAGCTTCAGATCTGCTCTGTTGTATAAGCTCATAAATCTAGAGACATAAAAAAACAGTTAAACTGGTAAGACATTATTATTTATACAATTATTTTCTGAAAATAATATTATAAAAAAGCTACATGTTATAAAATCAGTTGCAGAACTAAGACAGGAGAGATTACAGAGGTTGTTGAAAGTATTAGCATGGTAGTTCAGTGTCTAAGACCAGTCTCTTTAGTAGCAGGGTATTGGTTTCAGTCCTGAGCTCTGCACGCTGTCTATATATAGTCTGTTTGTACTTCCTTTATCTGTAAGGGGTTTTCCCGGATACTTTCTTCTATTCTTACCTCTACAAAAACAAAAAAGGATGCTGGATGGCTTAATCTTAAGTATCCATATATATTGTATTAGCCCTTGTTTCTGTATTCTGTCTGGGAATTGATGAAAACAGCTAGAGAAAGACTACTTCACTTACCAAGTTACCAGCTAAATTAATTGGGTCTATATTAGAATGACGAAGCCTCACTTATGCAAATCCCGAAAGGCTGACACATAAACAGAGAACCACATGAACAACGAACGTCCTTAAGCACGAAATTCAAAATACCAAATCACCATAGTTGTCCACACCACGTTTAGTGAGGTAAAACGTCAGTAGGAGATTCCCTTATCTGGTATAGCTCCCTAACATAAATGTGCAATAGTTACTGACCTTAGGGTTAGGGTGCGGGTTAACGTAAGTGCATATATAGTAATACATTCATATTTATTTTGTTTGGGTAGGCAGTACGTAGCGGGCAGTGGATTTGGTCAACTATGGCAATTCAATTGATTTGTCAGACACTGATGGCCTGATTGAGAATGTCACTAGCATTCTAATGCAACAAGTAACTAGTGGCATGATGACTGAAGAATTATTTAGTTACTTTATGGTTGAGAAACCTTTGATTCCAATACTACAGGGACTACCCAAAGTCCATAAGAATCCACAGATACCCCTTTTTAGACCCATTGTGGCGAATGGGAGGTGGCTCACTGAGCCATTATCTATCTATGTGGAGAAGCAATTGAAACCATTACTAGAACAATATGAGTATATTTTATGAGGTACAAAACAAATGCTACAAGATTTATATTGTTTTATTGATGGCTATGACAAGTCTTTGAATGGTGTCTTGATGGCAACATATGATGTAACCTCACTGTTTACAGCCATACCCAACACACAAGGCATAATGATGGTCAGCAGTTTCCTTAAGTGTAATAGCTCTTATTCTGCAATACATATAAATTTGATATGAGAATTGCTTAAAATAATTTTACAAAACAATGTTTTCATGTTCAATGGGAAGTATTATAGGCAAATGTTAGGTGTAGCTATGGGCACACCATGTGCCAATAGCTACGCCAACATGGTGATGGCTGAATGGGAATCTCAAAGTTTGCTCACACATCCCTTAGCCTGTGAATACTTAGTATTCAACAGGAGGTTTGTAGATGACCTTTGTATTTTCTGGGTAGGTGATGAATCAAAACTACTACAACTGATTGAGTATATGAATCACAGTAGTGAATTTTTAAGGTTCACAGGAAAATATTCTGCAGATGCTATTGATTTTCTAGATATCCAAATGAGCATTGATAATGAAGGCTGTGTCCACACAGATAGATATACTAAAGACTGCTATCGTGCATCATACCTTCACAGAACTAGCATGCACCCTGACCATATATTTAATAATATTTTGAAGGGTCAAGCAATGCGTTGTTCTAGATTGACTGATAGGGACATTAGATGGGATGAAGAATTTAATAAAATGAGTAATGATTTCATCACTAGGAGGTATCATGAATATGAGATTCATAAAACAGCAGTTGATGTTAAGGCTATAAGGAATGATAGAGCCAAACCATATTTTTCCAAACCCCGGACATAAGCATTATATTAAGACTTCATTTATTTTCTCACATACTAGGGATAGTGGGGCAATAAGGGATATTCTGTATTTGACACCCATATAGCCCAGATTGTGGGGGAGAAACCACAGTCGATATATAAGAACACAAAAAAACTTGAAACACAGGCTATGCTCTCCTAAGACAGGGCTGTATTCTGAATTATTAGCCTCAGGGCAAGGGACCATTAAATGTGGCCATTGTAACTTCTGTGATTACATATATGAAGAGATTGACTTTAAACACCCTGATACAGGAAATATATTTATCTTTTTTATTAATTCCAACTGCAACAGTAGGAATCTTGTTTATTTAGCTCGCTGCATGCATTGTTATTCATTTTATGTTGGAAAAACAACAGACATCTGCGTGAGTGTATCAGAGATCATGTGTACTGTCACAAGAAAGGATACACTTATAGTGTCATAGCCAGACATATGCTGGAATCAGGAGAAATGCATTTATTTAAATTCACTGTACTACAATTGGTGCCTGAGGGCATTAGACTAGGTGATATTTCTAATACCACTGAGAATAAGGAACTCAGATGGATTATTAAACTCAGAGCACATTTAGGAAAGGGCTGAATGACCATCTAGCCATCACTGCTAGACTGAGGGACAGGAAACTTAAGAAATGATGATGTTTTATACATTTTATATATGCTATTTAAGAATGTGTTTCTTTAAATAATTTATATTCTGTGATTTGTTCCTTTGAATGTGTGATGTTATAAAAGGAAGTGATGTATGTTTTTAGTAAGGTCTGATGAAGCAATTTTTAATTGAGAAAGCACTTATCTTTTACTGTTTATTAAAAGTAGATTGACTTTTTAGTACATGCCTCCCTGCTTTTCTGCTGTGCTTTGCCAGTTTTATCGTTTTTGTAGTGTATTTCTGTTTAACAAATGCATAACAAAAGAACATTGCTCAATAGGCCAATTTGCTGTAATTCATTGGAAGACACATGACAAACTAAAACTATGATCAGAGACTAGATCACAGTGTAATGCATGGGGAATTTTAGCTACCTCAATGTTTTGTTGTTGTTGTGTCTTTCGGCTTTTCCCGGTTAGGGGTTGCCACAGCGGAACTCCGGTCCGCTAATGATTGGCAGTAGATTTTTACATGCTGAGTTGCTGGCCCTGACGCACAACCTTCAACGAAGGTACGCCCATTCACGCATGTCTCCACACAGAAGATGCTCTAGCTGAGAATCAAACAGGACAACGTCTTACTGTGAGGTTACAATGCTACCACAGCACCACTACCTCAATGTATTACTCGTTAAAAATTACACAGTAGAGTGAAGTGCATAATAACTTTATATCTCATGCTGTCACAAAAATGGTGGCCAGAAGTGGAGTACACCTAAAATTAATCACCATCTTTAAAAGCTGACAATTTGCTCTACTGCACTTTTACTTCATGAGTGTGTGTGTGTGTGGGGGGGGGGGGGCATCACCCAGTGTATTACAGATTTCAAAGCTACCAGTAGGCTTTAGAGGCAATTCTTTGCTGTCTACCGGCAGCACGCTTACTACTAATATTAATCTCACTATACAAACATGTTATAACTAGGTTCTTAAATACGAACCTCACTAAACAGCATTATTTTTTCTTGACTGCAGAGTGTAATCAACACACTTAATGCATCACAAACATTTTTAAAGATGGGAAGGAAAATATGTTCATTTAGTCCTGCAAACAGTGATGATATATTTTCTTGGAACCAAGAAGAAGCTAATGAAAGAGTTAAAGATGCATCTCTTGGCCTCAGAAGATAAAAATCAAAAGGTATACATGATGGACGACATGACATGCCAATAACACATCTTCAAAATATATTACTATTATTTTCCTCCATGAACTATTGAAACAGTACTAGATAGACTACTATGCAGGGCCATTTATAACATGCAAATCAATGAAGCTATCAAATGTCCAGCAGGGGATCATAGTGCAAACAGCTAATGTGCACTTAAAAGACATATGGTCTGCTCTTGGGACTTGCTTTATAGCAGTGGCACCGTGTCACTTCACATGAACTCTGTATAATCAATATCATCAGTATGCTTTATTATGTATAAATCTAACCTATACAGAAAACTGGGTACTTTAACAATCTTCATCATGAATTTTAGCACCCCTTAAACAAAAACATATGATATCAACCATGATGTTATTAACAGTGAAACAAATGGAATTTAGAGCAGACTGCTGAGGATTGCTTATAACGAGTACTGTTTAATTATCAGACTATGTAATTTATTGCTAACCATAAGAACTGATGCCACATATTCTTTTAGCATCTGAAAACAATTAAGGTTGCCTACCATTTCTGGCCAAAACAACTGTTACTTTTTGACCACTGTCTTCAGATGGCACTGTTACATCTCTTTTGTAAAGGCTAATGTAGCTCAGAGACTTGTGGAAAGTTCTACCACAATAAAAGCAACTCTGAATTCCTATCTCAGATGCAATGTAAAAGTTGTAGGAATGTAAAGGATCTACCGAAAGAAATTCATTTGTGATCTCATGGGATAGCTCATTTACTACATATTCCATCTAGTGCTAAGCCACAGAAATACTGAGTGTACAGCATGGCTGTGATGCTTACTTGCGTTAATAAATGTAAATGTATTAAGGTCCCAAAAAGACTGGGGACACAGCTGATCGGCACCCCAGGCACTGCAGCGACAGCAAATTGCTTTTAAACTATATGCATACATTAGCTGGTACAATGGGTAAATAAAATAAGCGCAGAACATCTTTAAAATGCTACATCTTTTCATTAGGTGTCATTTGACATTAGAGAACCAAATTGGCCTTACAATGACAAGACAAGGGTGTGGGTTCATCAGTATGGAGACATCTGACATCCTCTCCCAAGTGCTAAAACCTAAAAAATCATCTCAGCTTCTAACATGGGGATGAACATAGTAGGACAGCAGAGCCTGACAAAAAATACATGTTTTAAATGCACTGTCAAGCTCATACTTGTAAAGAAAAAAAAAACAAGATGCTGCATACACATTCAAAATCAAGACATTCTAAACTGCACACCAGGCTAAATACTTCAGTGATGAAAATCATACTTACAGAAGGCACATCACAATTTATTTATTTAGTTGTTTGTTTGTTTGTTTGTTTGTTTGTTTATGTTTCATTTATTTGTTAACCGGGTAAGGATGTAATTGTCCCTTTTCAGGGGAGACCCACGATAAGCGGTGAAAAAGATGTAGTTTAGGTGAAGGCAGTCTGTAGCTCATGTACCTCAAACAAAGCAGCACATCACAATTTCTAAAATTAATGCAACGAACAAAACGCATACATTCTTCAATGACTACAACAATGTATCTACTTTTCAGCTGCACCTGTCGTAAACAGCACATCGAGAAACATTAAAGAAGATAATGGTCACATGCTGAGCATTAGTGGCTGGATTTTTTTAAAATTACTGTTTATTCTTATCTATGTCTGCCTGCTAAACAGATATTCTACAGGATTTGAAACATGGAAGTTTATTCACACCACTCCTGTATGAATATGAATGACTGTTACCACAGATGCACTTTTGTAGCATGACCTCAACAGATAAAAATTAATTAAAAAATATGAAGATTTAGCAGCTTTCATTTACCAATATTTCCTTAACATTTACCCTTAATTCGGGTTTTTTTTAATGATGCAGTGTGGTACTTAATTTTGATGCAACTAGGCAAAATATACTTTTGTCTAGTTTTTCACCTTCTTCTTACTTTCTAGGTTTGTGTTTAGTTAAGTATGTGTGTAATGCATTTTTTCATAAAATTAATAAGCAGTATTTTTAAAAAGAATATGAATATCATACTACATGTTACAAACAAAGGTAAACTCATA
Organism: Protopterus annectens; assembly: GCF_019279795.1. Taxonomy (NCBI): domain Eukaryota; kingdom Metazoa; phylum Chordata; order Ceratodontiformes; family Protopteridae; genus Protopterus; species Protopterus annectens. Next base: position 539,895,609 of record NC_056730.1, on the reverse strand, counting down.
CAATGATTACTAATACCACGACTAATACCACCACTGCCCTCCTCTCCTTCACTCATATCATTGCAGAGGCCCTAGACAACAATAAACTCATTTCCTGTCTCTTCCTAGATCTCTCCAAAGCCTTTGATACTGTCTCTCATCTTCTACTACTATTCAAACTCGCAAAGCTCCACCTATCCCCCTCCGCACTTGCCTGGTTTAATAGTTACCTATCTGGCAGGGAACAATCTGTCAAATGGCTCTCATCCTCCTCACCTTTCCCTCCCATCTCCACTGGTGTTCCCCAAGGCTTCATCTTGGGACCCCTTTTGTTTAACATCTTCACCAATGATCTTTACACCTCATGCAAAAAATCCTCCCTTATTCAGTATGCCGACAACTCTACACTTAAATCCATCTCAAATAACATTCTTGAACTACACTCCCTGACCCAACAAACTACTATCCACTGAACAATGGCTCTCTCACAACCTACTGGTCCTAAATTCCAAAAAGACCAAACTCCTACTTTTCCTTCCCCGTTCTCTTTCTCATCACAAAACCTCCTTTTTTATTACATCTTCTAACAATATAACTATCCAACCTGACACCCACACAAAACTCCTGGGGGTCATTATCGAAAATGAACTAAAGTTCAACCTACACATACTCCAGTGTATAAAAAAAAAAAACAGAAACTAGGTCTGCTATATCGGAACAAAAAATTCCTAACCTCTGAAGCTAGACTTACCCTGGGCCAAGCACTCCTCCTCCCCTCCGTCTTATACGCCGCCCCAGTTCTTACCAATATCCAGGCTTCCACTCTAAACAAACTGCAACAGACTTACCATAAAATAGCCAGATTCATTACTAACTCCCCATACAACTCACTCCACTCATTTCTTTAAACTCTCTTCAATGGCTTGAACTTCCCCAATTTCTGCTATCTTATCAATTTCATATGCTACACTCTATTCTTTATAAAACCCCATTCTGTTCATCTCTATCTTCCTTAGTCTCCATCTATATCCCATCCCGGACCCTCCATACTTCTAACCAACAATTACTTGATGTCTACCACCCAAAAAGGTCAGTAGGCAAACTACTCTACAAACACTCCCTTGCCCATGCTTGGAACAAACTTCCCCTTGACTTATGTTCAATCCCCCACACCTCACACTTTAAAAATGAACTAAAAGCTTATCTTCTGAATTCCAGGACATGCCCTTGCCATGACCCACCTAGTCTTCTTTCCCTTTATGTAGCCTCAAAAGGTCCATACTTAGTACCGCATTACACCTCTCTCTCCAATGTGTCTACTATGCATTTGCATAATTTTATACAAACAAAAAATTTTTATTGTTGACCTATTGAACTATATCAATGTAAAATTATGTTACTAAGCTTCTCTTTAATGCAACTTTAACTTTATGCATGTAACCCAACATATGTGAATATTTTTGCTATAACTGCTATTATAGCAATATTGTTTAAAATTGTACTTGTTTAAAAATGTACTACTGGAGCTTTTCTCCTCAGGTCTCCACTGAAAAGCCCAGTTGGACAAACCTGGTTAACAAATGTCAATAAATAAATAAATAAATAATACAGACGGTGGGCAATGTAAATGTGCCTATCTAAACAAATACTAAACAACAAGCAGTACAAATCCCTAAATCGATAGCCACCAATCTGGTAGAAATCCTAGTTAAAAACTATTAGCTGAGGCTATGTAGGAGCCATAAATAGCTGAAAGTAGAATGGCCTTCCATATTAGCCTAGCTGGTAAACATTGTTAAAGATAAACTTCACTTTGTATTTCAAGCTGGACCTGAGTTCTTCCCGCGAATATTTTTAGATTCGGTAAACTCTGCACACAAACATGGCAATTTCTGTGGTATGCAAATTACACCATAACTAGCAATGAACAAGCTGTAAACCAACCGTGTAGACTCTGTGCTCGTGTTCCCCATGTATTTGAAAGTTTTCTGAATACAGCCATGGAAAGGGGTCTACACAAAAATAAGAGCAAGTAAAAGTCCCTAGATTTGTACAGAACTGACTGTAACATGTAACCCACACACATTATGACATTATTAGACATGGTGGATGATAGAAAATTAGATTAACAATAGCAACGATTCCTTTTTAAGTGCCATGACATAAATGCTGCCCCACTCCAAATGAAGAATATACTCATAATTAATGTAGACAGCTAAAAGTGTAAACCCCCATGAAACAGACTATTCATACTGTCATGTAAGCATTTGTAGGATGCATGTGATGGAATATAGTCAAATGTTATCAAGACCTGTACTCCCCTGTGCAGATACATAGTGAACTAATACCCTCCCTTGTGTGTACAACATTGGCCCCCACCTTGAGTTTACCTGTCAACACGGTTACCAAACACATAGATTCAGGGCTGTCAGCACAGTAAAGATGCAAATTAAGTCAAACTCACTACAATTGCTGAATCCCAAAAAGGCATAACCATGTAGGGATGTTCACTTTGTGTAGGGACTTCCACGTTGTTCGTATTCAATGGATGGCAACAGTGAATGGTGACATCAGGGAAGTGTTTCAGGTTACACTTACAGAGGTGTACATGTAGGTCTGTGAATTGTGAAAGTGCATCTAAGCAGTGCACAACTCACAAGTTCTGTTTCATCCTCTTTACTGTTTGTTAAAATGTGTTGTCTCTCTCCGCTTTAAGTTAATTTTTTTTTAATTTTTATCATTGCTTGCATGATTCAGATCACAGGAAATGGAAGAATGAATGACAGATTTCTCAGTGCTTATCACATAACTTTCCTATTGCACCACATGTATGTGAAGGGCTAGAGTATAGATGGTCCTGGGCTCTAGTACAGGGTCTGCAACCTTTCCTTCACTTTTTGAGCTGCATGTTTGCATGATATCACAGAAACAGAGAAAAGTAATAACAAGATTGCCTGCGTTTACCTTAGTTCAGCATCAGTGTAGTTGATATATTCAGTAAAGCAGCAGATGTTTTTTATATGTGCTAATTACAGCATAAGCAGATGATTTTCAAGAATGTGGCGCTATTCAACAAGCTATAACGCATCCATGTAGCCTCCATTCTGTTTTTTTCCTGAATACTTCAACACCATGGGAATAGAGGTAAGGAAATTTTAGCCCTGAAATAAAATTGTGTCAACTGCTACATTTGCAAGGCAAGTCCTGAATCTAGAATGTAATCTTTAATAATATTATGGCATATCCTTGCATTTCTTAACTTGGTGCAGTAATGAATAAAATAGTGTTGGATTTGTACAGAAAGTACCTTAATGTGTGATAACAGGCACTTATTTTTCTTATATGCGTCCATTACTACGCTTTTTTTTGTCTTATTCTTCTCATTTTTAATCACATTTTTTGGGTGATGTGCAGCATAGTGCAAACAGTGGAAGCAGGGAATAAATAAATTTCAGGTTTGGCAGTGTTTATCTGGCTTGTGCGAAGTGATGCAAACCACCTAGGAAGCAGACAGCCTAAAATAGAAACTGGATACATTCAATGAATACCCTTGGCCATTGTGAAAACCCAGCCTAGAGTACAGATGGTACTGGGTTCTAGTACGGATTGTGCAACCTTTGTTTTACTGCTGTGATATTGCAGTTTACAGCAATGATGTGAAACACAGACTAGTATTTCCTCAACATTTTTGTGGCAACAGTTGTAAGTGTAGGACTGCCATACACATAGGTATGGGTTTGAATACAGCATACTCCATACAGTATTACTTTTACTGATGGAGTAATCTATGTATTATCACATTTATCATCAAATGTATGACTGTGGGAATACTGTGTACTATAGTCCTGTAAATGTATTCCTGCTATCTGGACTGGCATGGCTTTAACTTTTGTGAAAAACACTTACACAACTGCCTGTTGCATTCTGCAAGTCAGATGTTAGCAATGCGGCTCACATGTATGCACTGATTACCTACGCACAAACAGGTGTAACTCACATGCGTGTACACTTTGTTAATCATTGCACAAATCTGCTGCTCTTTGTGGTATGGAACTTTATATATGATTCTGTCTTATTGGTGTTTATTGTTCATGTCCTTTGTATGACATAAAATTACATGTAGAAACACTGCAAACTAAGGGCACGGTCTAACTATATGTCATTTATTTACAATACACCTATGTGTTGCCCCCTCCACCAAACAATACAACTCTGGGGTCTCAGTATTTGGTTCCACACATATATCAACCACACTACAAAGTGTAATGCATAATGCTGTGTGCTCCCTCATGGACAGGCCCAGTTACTGGTGCTCACAACCTTACTCTGCAAAACTCAAACATCCAACAATGCTTAATAAGGGTACTTCTTTTTTTACACAGCTAGGCTTCTACACACCCTAGTGCTGTTAGGCTACTGGCATCATATGAACCTACAAATTTAGGTGCCTATGCAGGCCTTTCAACCTGTTGCCCCCCACATGGCCTGTTGATGCCATCTATTATAATGTCACCTGCAGTGTTGTATAAGCCAGACTTGGGATGTGGCCCTTGCATGAAGTACTGAGTTCTGTATTCTGTGTACTTAGGTAGGGGTTCTGTTCTCACTGCAATCAAGTGTGTGTGTGTGTGTGTGTGTGTGTGTGTGTGTGTGTGTGTGTGTGTGTGTGTGTGTGTGTGTGTGTGTGTGTATACATGTGTCTAGCCAGTAAAGAGAGTGTACATCCTGCAGTTAACACCCCAATCTCATAAACTGACAGTATTTTGATACTTGCACCTGCCAACAGCTCAATTTCAGGCAGGCCTTCCAACTTCTTCATTCCCACATGGACCACTGACGTCACCCACTGTAAGATGACCTGCACCCATGTAAAAGGCAGACTTGTGCTGTGGTGCATGCATAACGTACTGTGTTCTGTAGTCTGTGCACTTAGGTAGGGGTTCTGTTCTCACTGCAGTCAACTTGTTGTGTGTGTGTGTGTGTGTGTGTGTGTGTGTGTGTGTGTGTGTGTGTGTGTGTGTGTGTGTGTGTGTATGTGTGTGTGTGTGTGTGTGTGTGTGTGTGTCTGGTCAGCAAATTAGACATGCTATGCTACAGTTACTTCTCCAAAGGTATGTCTTGCTAGTATTTTGATACTTGCACAAGCCTACACATGCATTTCATCAGCTCTCACAACCTCTTGTCTCCCACATGGCCTGCTGATGTCATCTAGTATAAGCTGACCCACAACTATGTAAATGTCAGATTCATGCTGTGGTGCTTGCATAACATACTGTGTTCTGTAGTCTGTATACTTAGATAGGTAGCAATTCTGTTCTCACTGCAGTTAACTGTGTGTGTGTGTGTGTGTGTGTGTGTGTGTGTGTGTGTGTGTGTGTGTGTGTGTGTGTGTGTGTGTGTGTGTGTCTAGCCAGTAGAGCAAGTGTTTATCCTGCAGATACCACCCCAATCCCATAAATTTACAGTATTTTGATACTTGCACCTGCCTACAGATCCATTTCAGGCACGCCTCCTCACTTCTTCTCTCCTATATGGCCTGCTGATGTCATTGACTATAAGATGACCTGCTGCCATATCAAAGTCAGACTTGTGCCATGGTGCTTGGGTAATGTACTGTGTTCTGTAGTCTGGGAACTTAGACAAGTAGGGATTCTGTTCTCACTGCAGTGAGCTTGGTACATGTATGTGTCTCTAGTCAGCACAATAGATCTGCTATCCTACAGTTACTTCTCCAATGGCATGGCTTGCCAGTATTTTGATACTTGCACAAGCATTTCAGGCAGCCTTCACAACCTCTTGTCTCCCACATGGCCTGCTGATGTCATCCACTATAACTTGACCTACAGCCATATAAAATTTAGACTTGTGCTGTGACACTTGTGTAACATACTGTGTTTTGTAGTCTGTGCATTTAAATAGGTAAGGGTTCTGTTCTCCCTGCAGTCAACTGTGTGTGCGTGTGTGAGCTGTTACTTGACATTGTAGAAAGCATTTTACACCAGCATGTGGGACTCTGTTATTACAATATGCTCAACAGACAATGCTGATGTCATCAGCTATATCAGATTATTGCATATGCAGTCATCTCACCAGGGCATGATCAGACACTGGCCTACAGGCCAGGCAGATGTCACCTCATCCGATACCAGACAGGTTCATAGGTTCTTAGGTTCATACTAGGCTATCTGCCACTCATCAAGATTCCTGAGAGAGAGTCAATGAGGGACTCTGCTAACCTGGACTGGGATTTTTTATTCCAGAGAAAGGAGCCTCTGGGTTATGAATCTGTCCCTCCAGCATGTCCTATTTATTTCAGTGCTGAGGTTCAAGTCTCAGCTCAATGGGATTTGGATTTTCTGAGGTGCAGCATGTCCATTAATTCCCGGGTTGATGGCTTTTTATACATCAGGCACAGATCACCTCTCTGAGCAGCGGTATGCCACTGAGTAGAGCTGGAGTTTCTTTAACGGGCAGCATATGGCATCTGTTTGAGCCCTTTGATCCTCTTGTTGAGGTACTTTTGGGGTCTTTCCAGTTGCTGCAGGTGTCTGGGGTAGTACATCCCCAAAAGGGGCATTGTACCAATTATGGGCCTGATGAGGGATGATGATCTAGATGTGAATCCCTTCATGATTAGGTGGGCTATATAAAATGTTTTTGGTTGTCAAATGAGATTGCTATCAACTTGGGTCCATGACTATACACTTTTGGCATTTTAGCTTGAGCCATGGCTCTGGCACCAGTTGTCTGTTTCTATGAGGCCTTTTGGAGGATGCAGGACTGAGCTTGTTGGACACCACAACTGGTTAACTGTTTGGAGTCTGACACTCTGGCAATTTCTATAACCATGTGGGTTCTGTCCTGAGCCAGTTTGCAATCCATCTAGTGACATAGGGTTTATTATATAAGCTGGTGAGCTTATCTATAATGCCTGAGTGGGGTATTGTATGAGGTAGGCTGTGTGGACCACCTTCCGTCAATGGGGCCTTGGTGCTGTTTCAAAAGAAATCAACCAGGTTCAAGAGGCAGGATCCCTGAGATTCAACAGTAGTTTTATGTGTGGGTTTAGCTCTTCTTGGAGTTCATAACACCATCTGGTCCCATTGATGCTGTGGTTTTGCTTCTTACCTGGGCATCTGAGATGTCAGGGGCAGCACTCTGCTGGGATAGATATTTGCCCTTTTGGTGGGGAGGAGTTTAGTTTGAGCTGAACAGCTAGGCTAGTGGCAATGCAATGTCTGTGGGTGTATTTTTTTTTTTTTTTGGACTAATTCTTCTGAGCATATCTGGGAATTACCCAGGTTCCTCCTAACATAACTAAAGAAAGCTGATTATTTTTATTGAGTCTGTGCAATCAATTTTTCTCGAAGCTGGGCTGCATAGATTTTGTGTTGTGCCGTAGTTTTTTTTTACTACTGATGAGTGACCTTCCCTTTTTTTTTTTTTTGCTCTATCATTAAGTAGCTTCCTCCTTCTATGTATAGTTTTGTTTATGGCTGGGGTCCACCATGGTCTGATGATCCCAGTGAGGATACTTCTGGGGTCTGAGCATAGAGTCCCATGTTTGGTGATGATCAGGTCAGTATGCTCCCCCCTCTTGTGGGGTGGGTAAACAATTGTTTCATAGCATTTGAGTTTATAAATTATAGGAACCTTTGGGGTGTTGATGCTAGAGAGTTTCGTGTGTGTGTGCATTTTGAGTTTAGACTCTGGCATTGAGTAGCATTACTCTTAGTTTCTTATCTATTACAGTGACATGTCTTCTAATTTATGCATGTACATCATGGCATAGTTTGAAGGCCCTGTGTTATCTTGATGAGAAAGCCCTGTGGTCTGTCCAGCTGCTGCATGTGTCTGGTGAGGTACATGCAAAAGAGAGCATTATACTGTATTACTGTTCTGATGAAATTTTACTACAGTGCTGTTATACAATCCAGAGATCTGAATGTGATGGAGTAACTTATAATGTGCAGCATACGTTTGTACTGGAAAATCATTATAAAAAAAGTTAGAAAGTAATGAGACATATTGCAGTTTCTGACTTCTCAACCCTTACAAGAGAAATCACCATAAAGTAGTGAAATGATGATGATATCCACTGTATAACTTGGCAAGGCAAATATAACTGACAGGTACAATTATCAGTTCAACAACAAAAATGCAGATATACTAAGCACTAATGTAGCTATGCACCCTGTGCATCAGACACAAAGCTTTTGAATCCCTAAATTCAAAAAGAGAAGACATGGATATGGCACAGTTATCATCACATGCACAGGGTACTGTGTGTGTGTGTGTGGGGGGGGGGGGGGGCAGGAGGCCTAGGTTGACACAAAAGGTCAGTGAGTGTGTGTCAGTCAGAAAGGGAAGCGGGCAAGCTGAACCATGTAACTGTTGTGTGTGTGTCTGCAGAGGTCCTCCATGTGAAACTGGTGTGTCAGAGTCTGCATGAACACAGCCAAGCTCAGTGCTAGCTCTATGTCTTGGTAGGTCAGACAGGTGTGGGCCATGCATGGCAGAGATGGTAGTTCATCGTTGTCACCCCCGACCATGAGAAGTGACATTGCCAGCTCTATCTATGCAAATCACATCTATACTTTTGTCAGCTACTGCCCTATACACACTGATTACTGCTGCTGTTCCTCAAATTTTTGGGTTTTCTAACTAAAATTGTTAAATTATTTATGATACAAGGACTTTTCATAGGTTCATAGGTAGGTACTAGGCTATTGGCCCTAGGGCCTATACAAACCTAGCCAAAAAGGTACCCTGGCTTTCCCACCCAAGAAAATTATTTTCCTGCGCATCTGTCAAGCAGAACCACAGAAGTGATCCCCGGGGTGAATTTCCTATTACCCATACAATCATCAAGATTTTTCTTAAAGAGTGCTAATGAGGAGCTCTGTTTGACATAGATAGGTAGTCTGTTCCAGAGTATGGGAAGTCTCTGGGACAGGTATCTATCCCTCCAGCATGTTCTGTTTATTGTGGTGACAAGGTTTAGGTCCCTAGAGCATGTAGCTCGGAGGGATTGGGATTTCTTTAAGTGGAGCATGTCCAACAGCTCTGGGTTTGACATAGCTTTGTATGTTAGGCAGAGATCGCCTCTGAGTAGGCGATATGCAATGGAGTAAAGCTGGAGTTTTTTGAAACGGTCTGAGTAAGGCATCTGTTTGAGGCCAGTAATCCTCTTTGTGAGGTATTTCTGCGGCCTTTCCAGTTGTTGTAGATGTCTTGTGAGGTACATACCAAAAGGGGTGTTGTACTCTATAATGGGTCTAATGAGTGATGAGTAGAGGGGAACAATGACCTCTTTTTTTCTGGATGAGAAACCTTTTCTGATGAGGTGTGCCAAGTAGAAGGATTTCCTGACCACTGTGGTGATGTGATTATCAAAGGAGAGATTACTGTCCACCTGTGTCCCAAGATCTCTTATCACACTTTCGGTGTTAAGTAGACTACCTCCTATGTGGTAGTTCAATGGTACAGAGTTTTTACCAAAGGGGATGACAATGCACTTTTTGGCATTGAGCTTGAGACCATGGCTTTGACACCAGGCATCTGTCTCAGTGAGGCTCTTTTGTAGGATGTCCACATTGTTAGGAGTTTCGATTATGGCTCCTAGTTTGCAGTCATCTGTGAATTTAGTTAGCCAAAGACCTTCTGTGTTAGCCTGTACTTCAGAGAAGTAGATACCAAACAGAAGAGGACCCAGGACCGAACCCTGTGTTACTCCACTTGTCACTGGTCTGAAGTCTGATTTGGAGTCTGCTACTTTCACAGTGTGGGTTCTATCAGTAAGCCAGTTGACAACCCATCTTGTGACATAGGGATTTATACCTAGTTTAGTGAGTTTATCTATAATTCCAGAGTGGGGGATGGTGTCAAACGCCTTGGCAAGATTTAGATAGGCTGTGTTAACTACCTTACCCTCATCTATGGCTTTGGTGACTACTTCAAAGAAGTCTATCAGGTTTAGGAGACATGATCTGCCTTTTACAAACCTGAACTGTGTGGGGTCCAGAGTTTGGAGAACTCCAGTGTCTTGGTTTATGAGTTCCATGATGATACGTTCCCTGGCCTTGCAGACCAGGCTCGTCAGGCTAATGGGGCGGTAGTTCCCGGGGTCTATTGTGGCCCCCCTTTGTGGAGTGGGATAACTGTTGTGGTGCGCCATTCAATGGGCACAAAGCCTGAGGTGGGGCTATGATTGAACATGGTACTTAGGTGGGGTGCCAGTTCATTCTGTAGAAGGCAGCCTGGGATGTTGTCAGGTCCCATGGATGCTGTGTTCTTGGCTTTGGAGAGTGAGGTTTTTACTTGTGCAGCCGTGATTACAGGAACTTTGCATTCTTCCCATATAAAGATGGGCCCTTTAGGGGCTGAGAAGGGGGTAAAGTTAGCACTGAACATATCTGCCAGGATGTTGGCAATATCAGTTGGTTCTGAATATTTAGTGTCATTGTGCTGTAACTCAGAGCAGAACTGAGTGTTGCCATTAAGATTCTAGACATAGCTACAGAATGCTTTGTGGTTGCCTTTAGAATCAGTGGTGATTTTGTTTTCATAACTAGCTTTGGAGGATTTTATGAGGGATCTCAGCTTCTTACTGAGGCTGACCAGGGAGTTCCTCTAATTGTGGGATTTTACTCTTTTTTGCAACAGGTTCTTTCTTCTGTTGTAGAGTTTGTTTATGGCAGAAGACCACCATTTCTTTTTCTGTTGTAGAATTTGTTTAGGGCAGAAGACTACCAGATTGGCTTCCTTTTTTTGGAGGATAGTATCTTGTTTCTGTTAGGGATAGCATGATCCATGCACTTGTGTAAGTGCTTATAAAGTGCATTTGTGTAGGATTCAGCAGTTGTACCTCTATTGTCCATCTGCATGGGTGTCATGAAGTTTGCCACTTCTGTCTTAAAAAGCATGAAGTTGGCTTTGGAGAAATTTTTTACAGTTGTTTTCCTAATGGGGGTGGGAGCGGGATGTGGATGTCTAGGGTGATTAGCTTGTGGTCAGATCTGATGAACGAGGAGCTGGCCTCTGATGTGGAACACCAGTCACCCATGTTGGTGATGACCAGGTCTAGGATATTGCTGCTCCTGGTGGGGGTGTGGATAAGTTGATCCAAGGCATTGAAATTGATGATTTCCAGAAAACATTGAGCAAAAGAGTTGGTACATGAGTAGTTTTCCCAGTTAATGGTAGGGTAGTTGAAATCACCCATTATTAGAGTGTTGGGTTGTACCTTAATATTTTCCAGTGTATTAAGAAAAGAGGAGTGGGAATCCTGGGGCATGGTGGGGGGGTCTGTAGCAAGCTACAATCTGGATTGCGGTTTTGCCCAGAGTTAGTTGAACTTGGATAATCTCGGCTGCATTATGCTGAGCAACTAGCTTGGAGGTGTGGATATCCTTAATGAATATGGACATGCCTCCACCTTTAGTGTTTCGGTCCAGGTTTAGTGGCCGAAAGGTGTGGTATGAATTATAGCCTGGTAATGCAGGGGTGCTCTCTGGAGCTTTGAACCAGGTCTCTGTCACTGCACAGATGTCAATGTTCTCTATTTTAAAGAGTACCTCGAGTGAGTGCATTTTGAGGTTTAGACTTCTAGCATTGAGTAGCATTACTCTCAGATTTTGCTTGCTTGTACCTGTTACGGTGGTAAATTTGTCATTTGAACCTTTCCTAAAAATGACACTACAGGGGTGGCAAGAGCCTTTGCCAGTATCCGGAATCCCAAGGGCGACAGGTTCAGGCTATCTCTGGCAAAGCAGCATGGTCTGCCGATCATGTCATCCCAGGCAGACAGATACTGGATTCCCTTAGAATGACACCAGAAGCTTAGCCAATTGTTAAAGTCAATCATTTTGTCCTTGTACTGTGGTATCATTCTGGGTAATGGCAGGATGCTACTCAGGGCTAAGGTCATACCTGCCTGGGCTACAAGATCGGAGAGCTCCTCCATGTCTCTTTTCATGTAGTCCAGGGAGGTATGTCTCAGATCATTCACACCAACATGGACAATGACAGAAACATACTTGTACTTATTGTGGAGTGACCTGAGTGCGTGCATTATGTGGCAGATCCTGGCACCTGACAGGCAGCTGACAGTAACTTTTTCCTTGTTTAGCCTGGTGAGTGGAACATCAGTGTGCCTGACTATAGAGTCACCTATGACTAGAGTGTTGGGTACATTATGCCTTATGGGCTGTAGTTGAGGGGCACACTGAGTATGTGGGCTATGTGTCATTTGGGTTGTGTTAGTGGGTGGAGGTTGCTTGCATTTCTGCTTTGGAGGTCTCTTTTGTTTGGGCAGGTTATTACTGAGAGCCTCCACAAATGTAGGTGTGTGTTTTGTGCTTCTGTGTGTGTGTTTTGGTGGTGTAGGTTTTGAGGGACTATGTGATGAGTGTGGTGCAGTGCAAGTGTTTACCTTCTCCTCTTGACTGTCGAGTTCAGTCTTCGGTAAAGAGGGCTTTGCTTCCAGTTTGGCTATATAAGTGCATCTCTAACAGGTCGTAGTGTTGGGTGGTAGGAGGAGAGGGTTGTCTGTGTACATGAGGCAATTGCTGCATTGTCCCAAGATACCCAGATTCATCAGGTAGACAGGAGAAAACACAGGGAGCTGACCTTTAGACATGCCTGAATAGGTGGTTATTTATTAAGTACTAAAAACAGTTTTCCTCTAGACAAGTGAGGAAAGTTGAGTGCTGTAGTAATTTGTAACTTATTTAGTGCTTACAATGAGTTCTGAACAAGTGCTGAGCTAAAGGAAACAGATTTGAGTGGTAAAACTTAAAAGCTGGCTAGTTGCAAGGGAAAATTTGAAAAACAGACTTTATGGTGCCAGGAATAGTTTAACCCTAGTTAAGTGGGAGGGGGGACTCAGGAGCTAACAAACAGTCCTGGACACAGCAAATCCGTATCTGGGCAAGACCTGCCACAGGAAAGGGGGGAAGCAAGCTTAGAATTTCTTGTTGTTTTTTTCAGTAAAAGTGGAAATGGAGAAAGTTGGAACAGAAGTTAATTCAACGTTAAGAATCTGAGTGGGTTGGCCTTCACAAATGTTCTCTATTAGATTGAATGAACTAATGACACTAGACTGGGAGGAGTGTCACAGATCAAATATACAGTATGGGCGGGCAACTGTAAAGCCACCAAGTATAAGAACACACAACACTAGGGAGGGTGGGTGGAAAAAATTACAGTTCCTAACTGTAGCTACTAAATGAAAGTTTTAAACAGATCAAGGAACAAGCAGACTCTAGAGAATGTTTTTAACTGTAAACAGAAAATTATAGTAATGCACACTATTAACAGTTCCCAGCTGTAGAACACAGAAACCTCAAAAAATGAAAAATGCACAGAAAAGCTCAGATAGAGCACTCAGAAATAGAAAATACAACTCTCAGTATGAAAAAGCAGTTTACAGTTAAGTAATTCAGTAAACATGCAATTAGCGTAATGAAACAGTATCAGCAATGAAAAATACAGTTAAAACGGTATAAAACAGTACATAAATGCAGTGAAACAATAAAAAAGCTTTATAACTGTGCAAAATATAGTAGATCAACTGTATAGCACAATTATAAGTGTTTCAGAAGTGCAGTTCAGTGAAATAAGTGTAAGAAATAACTTATCCTGCTCTTGGAATTGTAAGAAATTTTCACTTAGTTTAAGTAATGCAATGCAATCCACAGCCTGAGCAATACAACTTCTAACTGGCAGGAGGTTTTCCAAAAGGTAAAATCAACTGCAAGATGCATCCCTGCAACAGAAGTAACTTTCACACTTGTTCAGTGGCATCTGCATTCTTTAGCTACAACTATGTTTAGTTCCTATTGCAAAGACATGTTTTTACCCTACATTCAGCACTGAATCTGTGGTGTTATCTTGGAACACACTTAAAACATCTCAAGAAGGGAGTGGCTGTACCTTCACTCTTCTTTAATTTATCTAAAGAATTTAATGCTGTCTCTCATCACATACTGCTAGACACAGTAGTTAAGTTAAATGTAAATTAGGATGAGGTCAACTAGTTCAGAAGCTATCCTATTCAGATGGCACATGGTGTTTGATGGAAGAATTGCCACTCCACCTTCAATTCAATAACAATAGGAGTGTGTCAAGGATCTATCTTTTGTGTTTTATTGTTCAAAGTTTAAACCCACTGTAGTACAGTATACTAATGGTTGTACCTTAATTTATACAAGTATAGGGCTTCATAATATCGTGTAGGACTCCTTACCAGACTGGAACATTGGTTGCCCAAGTCACAATTGCTACTAAATTCAAATGAAATTAACCTAATTCTCTTTAACCTCCATCAGCTCTCTAAAACAAGGACCACACCTTCATGACAACTCAGAACAGTCCTACCACTGAAGAAATAAATCATAGTAAGCCACTCTGTCTCATCACTGATCAAACAACAAACACAGTGTGTTCCTCATTGCTGTCTGTCTGCCTTTGAATTGACATTAATTACTTATTACTAGTTGTTTGGTTTGTTTCTGGTACTTTTTCCCTTTTGGCTAACCAAAGTGTGGTTTTACATTAAGAAGTTTGGGACTGCAATTCTAGTGGCAGTAGAAAGGTAGCCTGGTCTCTCTGAGTTGAGAAAAACGCATGGAGACCTGAAGTCAAAATTACTTGCTGTAGCTAGTTGTTTGATTTGTTTCTGGTAACTTTTCACATTCAGCTAAATAAAGTGTGCTTTTACATTACAAAGACTGAGATTGCAATTATAGTTGCAGTATAAAGGTAACTTGGGCTGTATGAGTTGGGAAACACATAGGGAAATGTAAATTCAGATTGTTCCATTGTCCAGAAGGTGTTTTAGTTGGTTTAATTACTTTTCATTGAGTATAAATTTGTCATGTTTGCTTAGCTCTTGGCTCAGTTCCACAGAGCTTAAATGCTTGGTGTTCTCGACTGTGTTCTCAGAGTATCTGGCTTGCATATGGTGCCATACAGGAGGATAATACTTTAAATTGAAATATTTCTCTTGTCTAAGCTATTTTTGAAGACTGCTATTATATTTTTAAAGTATTTTACTGCACTTCTCTGCATTTCATCACTATAAAGTATATTTGCTTTGCCTTGGCCTAGCTGACTCCTCATGGGTTCATAAGTTCATAGGTAGGTACTAGGCTATTGGCCCTAGGGCATAATTAAGCCTAGCCATAATTTTTGTGCTATAGCACTCCTTCCCAGGTGGTTTAGTTACCTGCACTCCTGTCGAGCAGGGCCATAGAAGTGATTCCCGGGGTGAATTTCCTGTTTCCCATCCACACATCCAGATTTTTTTGAAGAGTGCCAACGAAGAGCTCTGCCTTACATATATGGGGAGTCTCTGGGGCACAAATATGTCCCTCCAACATGTCCTGTTTATTGATGATGTTAGGTTCATGTCCCTTAAGCGTGTAGCTCTGGTGGACTGGTTTTCCTTAGGTGGAGCATTTCTAGCAATTCTGGGTTTGACATAGCCTTGTATGTCAGGCAGAGATCACCGCTGAGTAGCCGATATGCGACCGAGTACAGTCTGAGTTTTTTTAGCCTCATGGCATAGGGCATCTGTTTGAGGCCCTTTATCCTCTTTGTGAGGTACTTTTGAGGGCTCTCCAGCTACTGCAGATGTCTTGCTAGGTACATCCCGAATGGGGCATTATATTCAATAATGGGTCTAATCAGTGATGAGTACAGGGGGATAACAACTTCCTTATTCCTAGATGCAAACCCCTTTGTGATAAGGTGGGCCATGTTGAAGGATTTTCTAACCACTTTAGCAATGTGGTTGTCGAAAGAGAGGTTACTGTCTACCTGAGTCCCTAGGTCCCTGCCACCTATGTTGTAGTTCATTGAGTAGATATCAAACAGGAGGTAGTCACAGGTTTGGAGTCTGATCTAGCATTTCATATTCTCACTGAATTAGTTCTATCTGTGAGCCAGTTTGCAACCCATCTTGTTACGTAGGGGTTTATATTTAGGTTGGTGAGTTTGTCTATAATTCCTGAGTGGGAATGGTATCGAAGGCCTTTGCAAGATCAAGGTATGCTGTGTGAACCACCTTGCCCTCATCTATTGTTTTAGTGACCATTTCGAAAAAGTCAACCAGATTTAGGAGACATGACCTTTCCAGGGTTTGTAGGTTCCCAATGTCACTGTTTATGAGTTCCATGATGATGTGCACCATGGCCTTGCAGACTAGACAATTCCTGGGATCAGTGGTTGTACCTCCTTTGTGGAGTGGTATGACTGTTGCTGTGTGCCACTCTATGGGCACATAGCCTGAGGTGAGGCTGTGGTTAAACATGGTATTAAGGTGAGGGTTTAATTCATTTTGGAGCTCATGTAGCATGCAGCCTGGGATGCTACTGGTCCCATGGATGCTATGTTTCTTGCCTTGGTGAGTGCTGTTTTCACTTGAGTGTCTGTGATTTTAGGGGCAGCACAATCTTATGGTATGGATATGAGCCCTTTGGGGGGAAAGGTTGAGCTGAAATTTGCACTGAACCTATCTGCCAATATACTGGCGATATCAGTTGGTTCCGTGATTTTTGAGCTGTTATGCTGTAGTTCGGAGCAGATCTGAGAGTTGCTATTGACATAGCTAAAAAATGCTTTGTGATTGTTTTGAGTTTTTATGAGGGTTCTTAGTTTTTGCTAAGGTTTG
This sequence comes from Protopterus annectens, assembly GCF_019279795.1. Taxonomy (NCBI): domain Eukaryota; kingdom Metazoa; phylum Chordata; order Ceratodontiformes; family Protopteridae; genus Protopterus; species Protopterus annectens. The sequence goes on along the minus strand of NC_056730.1, from coordinate 539,878,955 downwards.
TCATTTTTTCTTTTTGCAGTAATTTCTTCCTTCTATTATAGAGCTTGTTTATGGCTGGAGTCCACCAGACTATTTTCCTCTTTTTGGAAGAGTGGGTCTTGGTCTTGTTTGGGATAGCATGGTCCATGCATTCATGTAGGTGCTTGTAGAGTAATTTTGTGTATGATATAGCAGATTCTGTCATATAGACATTCTGCGTGGGAGTAAAGAAGTTTGCCACCTCTGTCTTGAGTAGCATAAAGTTCACTTTGGAGAAGTTTTTCACCATGGTTTCGGGGGGGGGGGGGGATGGGGGGGGTATATGGATGATGATGAGTTTGTGTCTGGTGGTGAATTTATGAGGAATTTAATTTACCACGGGTGTTTTGTCCCCTCATTGGTGTGATGACCAGTATATTTATTTTCTTTATGGGGGGTTTACAAGTTGAACCAGAGCATTGCATTTTATATATACTCCAAGAGCGCTGAGCAAAGGTATTAGTACTTTTATTGATGTTTGGGTAATTGAAATCACACAGTATGAGGGTGTTTGGTTGGACTTTCATGTTTTCCAATACCTCAAGAATACCTCAAGAAAAAGTCATCATACTTTGCAACTGGTCTGGAAGTGTGGTTATCCCTGATGACTACAGATATGCCTCCTCCCTTTGTATTTCGGTCCGGGTATGAGTTGTAACCTGTGCTCTCTTCAGCCTTGAACCAGGTCTCCTTTACTGCACAAATATTGATGTTCTCCATGTTGAGGAGTGCCTCAAGAGAGTGCATTTTGAGGTTTAAACGAGCCTTGCCTAAAAAAAGGCACTATGGGGGTGGCAAGAGCCTCAGCCAGTATCCTGAATCCCAGGGGTGACAGGTGAAAGCCATCTCTGGAAAAGCATCGAGGCTTGTCGAGCATGTCGTCCCAGGCAGGCAGATATTGGATCCCGTTTGAATGACACCAAAAACTTAGCCAATTGTTGAAATTTATCATTTTTTCTTTGTACTGTGATATCATACATGGTGAGGGTAAGATGCTACTCAGGGCTAGGGTCATACCTGCCTTGATTACATAATCAGAGAGCTCTTCTATGTCCCTTTTCATGTAGTCCAGGTCATTCACACAAACATGGACAATGACAGAGTCATATTTGTACTTGGTCTGGAGTGACCTGAGTGAGTGGGTAATGTGGCGGATTTTGGAGCTCAACAAGCAACTGACAGTGACCTTCTCCTTATCCAGCCTGGTGAGAGGGACATCGGTTCACCTGACTATGGAGTCACCTATTACAAGTGTGTTAGTGTATGGTGTTTTGCCTTAGGGGCTGTGGTTGTGCGGCACACTGGTTTTTGTGGTTATGTGATGACTGCTGTGTGTTTGTGGGTGTAGGTTGCTTGTGTGTCTGCTTTGGAGGTCTCTGTTGTTTCCGCAGATTTTTATTTAGAGCCTCCAAATATGTCTTTATGTACCTATGTGTGGGGTTTGCATTTAGATGTATGGTGGATCTATGTGTAGTAGGTGGTGTGCTGCAGGTTGGTACCTTCTCCTCTTGACTATCAATTCCAGTTGTGACTGGAGAGAGCTTTGCTTCAAGTTTAGCTACGTAAGTGCATCTCTCACAGATTTTGGTGTCTTGTGGTAGGAGGAGAGGGTTGTCTGTGTACATGAGGCAGTTGTGACATTGCCTCAGGATGCCCAAATTCATCAGGTGCACAAGAGAACTCACTGGGAACTGGCTCTTGGACATGCCTGAATGGGTTAAGAAATGTATTTTTGGGGAGAGTAATTTGACTGTTCTCTACAGACAACTGATGGGGATCTAGTATTATAGCTTATATAGTGCTTCTGACTCTTTTTGCACCAAGTGCTAGTCTAAAAGTACTGATTTCAGTGCTAAAATTGGAGGAAATGGCTAGTACCAAGGGAAAAACTGAAGAGCAGACTCAGTGGAGCCTGGGACAGTTTAAGCCTAGCTAACCGCCGCTGTGCGATGCGCAAAACCGTGCAAATGCGGTTTTTATATCAGAAAGAATAAAAAGATAGAATTTAGCCCAAAATGGCCAATAAAACTACAGTTTCTGGGCAGAAACCACTCCCCCAAGGACAGGTAGGCTGTTCAAAGCTCCCCACTATCACTGGTGAACAAAGAAACTTCCTTTTTGCCCAAGTAAAGTATGGCCAACACAGAAGCTCAAACACAGTCCAGGTATCAGCAGGTATCTGTAACTGGACTTTTCTAGCTTAGTAAGGCGGGAAAATAACAAGATTTTTTTTTTCAGGAAAAACAGTAGAAACAGGTAACAAACAACTTTTACAGTGCAGTAATGGCTGTCGCACTTGAGTGGGAAGTCAGAGACAATTAAATAATACAATTTACAGCAAAAACAACTTTAAAAAGTGCAGGCACAAGTAAATGCAATTTTCAGTATAAAATGAGTGTTTGCAGAAGCAATAAATGCCAGAAAATGAACGGTTAGGCGGAAATAGCAGTAAACAGCAAGAAAAATTAAAAAATTGTACTTAAAAACTCTAAAGTCTCTCCTTTTGTGTTTCTGGCATTGTAGGTCTCTCCAGAACACCTGGGCAGGATCTGCTGAGCTTATAGAGACTCAAAAAACACGCAAATGCATTTTTTTATATCAGAAAGATTAAAGAGATAGAATTTAGCCCAAAATGGCCAATAAAACTACAGTTTCTGGCCAGAAACCACTCCTCCAAAGACAGGTAGGCTGTTCAGAGCTCTCCACTCTCACTGGTGCACAAAGAAACTTCCTTTTTCCCAAGTAAGGTATGGCCAACACAGAAGCTCAAACACAGTCCAGGTATCAGCAGTTATCTGAAACTGGACTTTTCTAGCTTAGTAAGGCGGGAAAATAGCAAGATTTTTTTTTCAGGAAAAACAGTAGAAACAGGTAACAAACAACTTTTACAGTGCAGTAATGGCTTTTGCACTTGAGTGGGAAGCCAGAGACAATTAAATAATACAATTTACAGCAAAAACAACTTTAAAAAAGTGCAGGCACAAGTAAATGCAATTTTCAGTATAAAATGAGTGTTTTGAGAAGCAATAAATGCCAGAAAACGAGTGTTTAGGCGTAAATAGCAGTAAACAGCAAGAAAAAACAAAAAATGGTAAACACTCCAAAGTCTCTCCTTTTGTCTTTCTGGCATTTTCTAGCTTAGTAAGGCAGTAAAATAGCAAGATTTTTTTTTGTTTTTTCAGGAAAAACAGTAGAAACAGGTAACAAACAACTTTTACATTGCAGTAATGGTTGTCGCACTTGAGTGGGAAGCCAGAGACAATTAAATAATACAATTTACAGCAAAAACGACTTTAAAAAAGTGCAGGTAAAAGTAATTCAGTATAAAATTAGTGTTTTGAGAAGGAATAAATGCCAGAAATTGAGCGTTTAGGCAAAAATAGCAATAAACAACAAAATAAAAAAAAAAAAAAAAAAACGGTACTTAAACACTCCAAAGTATCTCCTTTTGTCATTCTGGTGTTGTAGGTCTCTGCAGGACACCTGGGCAGGATCTGCTGAGCTTATACAGACTCAAAAACCAAGCAAATGCATTTTTTTTATATCAGAAAGATTAAAGAGATAGAATTTAGCCCAAAATGGCCAATAAAACTACCATTTCTGAGCAGAAACCACTCCTCCAAGGACAGGTAGGCTGTTCAGAGCTCCCCACTCTCACTGGTGAACAAAGAAACTTCCTTTTTGACCAAGTAAGGTATGACCAACAAAGAAGCTCACAGTCCAGGTATCAGCAGGTATCTGAAACTGGACTTTTCTAGCTTAGTAAGGAGGGAAAATGGCAAGATTTTTTTTTTCAGGAAAAACAGTAGAAACAGGTAACAAACAACTGTTACAGTGCAGTAATGGCTGTTGCACTTGAGTGGGAAGCCAGAGAAAATTAAATAATACAACTTACAGCAAAAACGACTTTAAAAAAGTGCAGGCATGAGTAAATACAATTTTCAGTATAAAAATGAGAGTTTTGAGAAGCAATAAACATCAGAAAACGAACGTTTAGGCAGAAATAGCAGTAAACAGCAAGAATAACCAAAAAAATGGTACTTAAACACTCCAAAGTCTCTCCTTTTGTCTTTCTGGCATTGTATGTCTCTGCAGGACACCTGGGCAGGATCTGCTGAGCTTATACAGACTCAAAAACTGCGCAAATGTGTCTTTTATATCAGAAAGATTAAAGAGATAAAATTTAGCCCAAAATGGCCAATAAAACTACAGTTTCTGGGCAGAAACTACTCCTCCAAGGACAGGTAGGCTGTTCAGAGCTCCCCACTCTCACTGGTGAACAAAGAAACTTCCTTTTTGCCCAAGTAAGGTATGGCCAACACAGAAGCTCATTACTGGCTTGTTTGCAGTAGAATAACATTGTAATTACTTGTTGCAGCTAGTTGCTTGATTTTTTTTTTCTAGTACCCTTTCACGTTTGGCTAACTAAAGTGCATGTTTTACATTAAGCAGAATGGGATTGCAATTCTAGAGGCAGTAAAAAGGCATCCTGGTCTGTCCAAGTTGGGAAACACATAGGGAGGCCTAAATTGAGATACCATTGGCTTAAAGGCTTTTTAGTTAGTTTAGTCACTTTTCTTTAAGTTTATAAATTCTGCTGCTCAGTTCTCAGTGGCATTTAACAGTGCCTTGTACAGATATAGGCACTGTAGAAACTAAACTTCTGCTGTACAACTTCCCTTGTAACTGTACCCAGCACTCACTTGCACAAACAGCAACTTGTATCCATGCTGAGGATCACTGCCCCACAAAGTTCAGTTATATACAGTGTAGTTATAGTTTCTACCCTCCCAGTTCACAAGTTAGCCTGCTGTATCTCCCCTTTGTATTTCACCTAAAAAAAGACTAAACATGATGGATGGGCACTTTCCCAGTTTTTCAACAGGCAGCTTGGTAGATATGAGCATCCTGCATCCTGAGACAGTGTAGAAATTGTCTCATGTTCACTGACAAACATTCACAAGCCAGCTATTCCTTAGAGAAATACTGAAAATAGCATTCAGGTTGTCAGTTATGTAAGCATTACATCCATCTCACAGATGAATATATGCTGAAGCATTTAAATGCAACTTTCCTAAACCTTAATGAACTCCTAGTCATTTGTCCTACAGAAAGAATTCTCAGAACCCATAAAAGCAAAGTGCAAAACAACACTCAACACAACACAGGCAACCACACCCTTTGGAGCCTCATCTACAAAAGCCCATATTTTAATCAAAGGAGACTCCATTATGAGGCATACAGATACCCTGCTAACTACACTGAATAAGGAAAAATCATGGTCAGTTGTCTATCAGTGGTAAGGATCCACCAAATCAGCTATGCACTCATGTCACTAGACCACAAGAACTAGTATGACTCAGTAAAAGACCTGAGATGTACCTCCCTGGGCTACATGGAGAGAGACATTACGGAGCTCTCTGACTATGTTTCCTACGCTAGTGTATACCTTGCTCTTATCAGCATTGTACCTTCACCAAGGATGACACCACAGTATGAAAGAAGATATCTGACTTCAATACTTGGCTTAGCTTCTGGTGCCATTCCAAGGGGGTACATTTTTCAGCATGGGAGGATATGGTCAACAGACCAAGTTGCTTTGCCAAAGACAACGGCACTTGTCCCCTCTCAGCTTTCAAATGCTGGCTAAAACATTGTCCTCCTCCATAGTGCCTTTTTAGGCAATGCCAAACTAAGAAACCTTCTGATGTAAAAAAAATAATCCAAGGGAATCTAAAGGTGTTACTGCTCAATGCCAAAGCGAAGAGCCTAAACAAAAAACTCCACTCCCTCCAAGCTCTCCTCATCCTAGAGAATGTGGACATGTGTTCAGTTACTGAAACATGGTTTAAAGCTGTGGACAGCACCCCAGAAGTAGAGGTCTAGAATGCCTTACACAAATTCAGGACAGCTACTGCACAGGCAGCTAACAAAGGTGGAGCTAACTCAGTCTACATCAACAACAAACTCACTTCAAGACTAGTCAAACAGGATGATGCACTTGAGCTTCTCCATGTCTAGACTCCCACAGGCAAAGTCTCATATCATATGCTTGCAAGCTACAGTCACCCTCTATGACTCAAGAAACCCATAAGTCATATTTTGACTTACTGGAGGCACACACCATTCAATTCAATACCATATTAAAGGGTGACTCCAACTACTCCACTGTAAACTGGGATAGTTACACAACCTCCAACATACAGTTCCAGAGATTATTAGACTTTATAAACACAAACAACGTGGAACAGTTAGCCCATACCCCCACTAGGGGTGCAAAGATACTCAACCTGATACTCAGAAACATAGGAGAACACTGCCACATCCCTCCCAGTGTAGTGTCCTCTCGGGTAAAGTCACACTATAAAGCTTTCTCCTCCATAATAAAATAACTCAGTCCTGTGACCTCAGCTAGTCTCATAACATTTAGGAACTATTCCAAGGCAAACATCCTACTACTAAGTGATATCATGTAAAAATTTGAACACAGCTGTCTATGCAAAATTGATCACAGAAACCATGTACAATCATGTCAATAACTGCATACAGACAGCTATGCCTACCAAAAATAAACTCAGAACTAACTCCAAAGCAAACTACTGGTGGAATCCAAACAGAAACAAGTTGTAGAAAAAACTCATGGCCAAGATTAGGAAGTGCCATGCTCACCATGATAAAACATTCTCATCAGTCTACACGGAACTGGAAGATATCCATTGGCTGACAAATTCAGCTCCAATTTTACCCCTTCCTCAGCTGCCCCCCAGGAAATACAATTAAATAACAACCCCAAGTATGGCTAGGGAGCTGTCGTAGATGCAGTCTCTAAAGCTGAAAACACTGCATCAATGGGCTCCTGATAACATCCCAGGATGCCTCATAAATAGCCTAAAACATGACTTAAAAGGACCACTGGAGTCACCGTTTAACCACAGCCTCCAGACACGCTTTGTGGCACACAAATGAAGAACTGCAATGGCCATCCCTCTGCACAAGGGCAAGCCAACAATACACCCTGGAAACTAGAGAGCCATATGCCTGACTAGCCTCATATGCAAAGTCATGGAAATAATTATCATGGAAATGATTAATAAGGGTATAGAAAACCTTCAGACACTGGATCTAACCCAGTTTGGTTTTGTCAGGGGCATATTATGCTTACTCACCCTAGAAGATTTCTTTGAGAATGTCACCAAGACAATGGATTAGGGCAAAATGGGTGTATACTGCCTATCCCACTCAGCACTGTAAACAATCTCACAGATATAGGCATAAACCCCTATGTTACCTGCTGGATAGCCAGCTGGCTCTCAGATAGGACCCAGGATGTTTGGGTTGGGGAGACCACCTCCACAAAGAGACTGGTTACAAAAGAAATCCCTCAGAACTCTGTGCTGGGTCTGCTCCTTTTTGGAATATACTTCTCAGAAGTCAAGGCCAATGTCAAGGGCCTCTGGCTGACCAAGTTTGCTGATGATTACAAACTAGGAGCAGTCATAGAATCCCCCAAGACATTAACATCTTACAGAGAGTTCTAACAGAGACAAATGACTGGTGCCAAAGCCACAGCGTAAAACTCACTGCCAAGAAATGTATAAAAGTAGTACCCTTTAGGAAGTTAGCCACCACAGGAAATGATGTCATCAACAACATACCCCTACAAGTAGTCAGAGATGTAGGTTTGTATGTAGACAGTAACTTGGCTTTTGACCAACATGTGCCTAAGGTAGTAAAGAAATCATTCTAGGTTGCTCAACTTATAAGCAAAGTCATGGCATACAGGTCAAAGGAAGTCATTGTTCCAATGTACTCAGCCCTCATCACATCCATCATTGAGTACAACACCCCCTTCAGTATGTACCTAAACTGGCACATGCAACAAGTGGAACATCTACAGAGGTTTCTCACAAAAATAATAAATGGTGTAAATATCATGCCCTGTTCAAAGCACTTCAGAGCCCTATCTCTATAGTCTGTTTCCTATGGACTGTTGACAGGTGATCTATGCCTGGCATAGAAGGGTTCCTTGGATCCCTCTCTGATTGACCTTTTGCATATCCACAAAATGGATAGCATCAGAATTACTCAATCTAGGGATTTAAATTTTGCTTGTGACATAAAATGCACATCCACACACAAAGATAAATAAACACATACAAGCATACATGCAAACGATAAGACATTAGGAACGCTTGTGGGACCAAAAAGGTACCAAGCTACTTTAATAAAGGATATCTACAACACATTCTGAAACATAGAGGATGAACATGCATATGTACTTCAACAGAATTGTCAAAATACCTAGTAACTTATCAACAACATCTGTGCGATGGAGAACAGAATCTAAATATGGTAGCAAATATACTTTGGTGTTTTAAAACATTTCTCCAAGGGTTTACTCTTAATACTCCAGTGAAAACTCTTATGTTATTAAACAAGTTTTAGTTCAAATCTGGACCCTCTTATTTCTTGTTCTGTGTTTAAAAGTTATTACTACCAAAAGAAAACAATCAGATGCATTTAAGGATGTTGAAATATTACCAGTATTAGCAATTTAGGCATGCAGAAGAATGCCCATTTTTATGGTTTTTAGGAAAAAAAGAGTTCAGAATTTCATTGCTTATTTATTTCTCAAACTGTTCTTGCTGAGTCTGAACTTGAAAGCTGATTCTTTATCAACAGATGTAATCTATTATAGGCTTCCAGCTCAAACACCAGCAACTAAGGAAGTAATATTTTCCATATCTATAACTATAACACACATGAAAATTATCAACAGTGAGTCTGTATTTTTACATTCCTCTACTTCTGATAAGTCTCTTCAGATTTAAAAAAACACGACTGTAACCATTTCTTTACCAGAATACAAGTGAACAGTGAACCGTAACAGCAGTTATGTAGACATTTCTGCCAACTTCCTTTCATATTTCATGATTTTCAATTTATTTCTACTAAGAATTGGTTTAGTAACATAACGCAGTAACTGTAAAACCTGAGGCTATAACATTACAAGAACTTTTTTCTACCAGTGGGTGGTGATAGCAAGAAACAGCCAATCAGTGGAAAATGTATAAGTACCGACAGTATAACCCTTGAAGCTATGGGGAGAAAAGCAAATGAAAAAATCAAACATAACCGAAGTAATGCTGTAGGGATATAGTCTAGGTCATTAAAGGAAAAGCACACAAACATAACTAACAGATTTTATCATTTGGATAGTCATACAGTTAATGATATATGCCTCTGTGAAATTACAGAAAGTACAATATTTTCAAAGGTTTCATATATCACTTTTGTATAACTGGCCAAAAGCATATAAATAATTATCATTATTAATATTATTATTATTATCGTTAAGATTTCAGCCAATGCCAGAGGTACCTAAGTAGTATGGATTAATGAAAAATGAAATAAATATGTGCATAACATCCCATTTTGGTTCTACACAAAGAAATGGCATTACAGACCAGTACTTTGCGGAACTAATCAGAAGTGCTCTCTTCTCTTCTCTAATCTGAAACATTATAAGATACCTTTGTAGTCTTCAAGCTTCAAGTAATTAGGATGAGCCAGCACATTCAGTAACATGAGTGCGCCATATGACAAAAAAGCACACATTTTCAATGATTATCTTGCTCTCTCCTTCTCTTACAAGTCACATACAGCTCCAACAGTGACCCCGCTGACAGCCATCGCTATCTTCCCTGCCCAAAAAACTATGTACTCATCCTTTATGCCAGACCACTGTGAAATCTATACCACTGACCTGGGGTCTGGCTAAATTTGACCTGATCCTTCAACAGTCATTTACAATTCCTAATGGCCATGACAGGCAACTCAACCTGTGCTTCAGAATATCCCAGGTTTCATTAACCAGACTGCAGTCCACAGACAGAGAGGAGGCCTCAACCTAAAAAAAGTATAAACTTCCTTCATCAATGCTGCTTCTGCCAAATACAAGTACTATTAATGAGAATATGCATATTTATGTGCCTTTCACAAACTGGAAAACCTGTGCTTTTCCTCAAAAAAGGACAGAATGGATGTTGTTAATGAGCACACTAAACTAGTTTAGATTCCTTATTTTCAAATGTCTTTTTCTAAGCCTCTAACTTTGTATTACGTCTCTGAACAATACTTCAATCAATGTGGTTTCACATACAAAACTGTTAGGTGTAACTACAGACAAAGTACAGTTTTGTACCTACCATAAATGTAGATGTCCGAACTGGATAGCATCTGCAGTCATAACAACTGGGTTGTCCTGTCGTCAGGCAGCCCTTCGGTCGGGCCGGATTCCAAAGTCTGGGTCCGGCTTCGGCTGATGTCGCACTTCACCCGACGTCATCTCTGCTGGTCTTCGGGTATAAAGGCATCAGCCGACGCCATTTTCCTCAGTGTTTCTTGCCCCAGATGCCAGTTGCCCTCTTGGAAGGCTAAATTTTGGATAAATGCCAATGTTTCCAAAAGATAGAAGGCAAACACAAAAATAAGCATGTATGTACATATATACAAACAAATACACCATAAGAGACTCCCCTTCCCAGCTAGCTATTAGGAGGGTAAATACCCTAGGAGTACCACAGAGGGGAAGGAGGGAGGGTAATCTTGACTGCAGATGCTATCCAGTTCGGACATCTACATTTATGGTAGGTACAAAACTGTACTATGTCCTTCATGGATGCATCTGCAGTCATAACAACTGGGTAGAATACCATAGCCAACTAGGGAGGAGGAAGATAAAATTATGGTGTGGTTAGGATCCCTTGCAGTACAGCAGTGGCAAACCCTGCTCGGGATCTAGAATATAGAGGTAAATTATAATGCTTGGCAAATGTATGCACGGAGGTCCAAGTAGCCGCCTCAATAATGTCCTTGGTTGCCACTCCTCGTAAGAAAGCTGTGGTAGTGGCTGTAGCCCTTGTAGAATGAGGCCCTATGTTCTGTGGAATTGGTTTTCCATGGAAGGAGTAACAAAATCTTATGCAATTTCCTATCCATTTGGAGATTGTCTGTTTGGAAATTGCTTTTCCTTCCCTCCCTGTTGCATAGGCTACAAAAAGCTGGTCAGTTTTTCTGTTACTTTTGGTTCTGTCCAGGTAGTAGCGTAGCTGTCTATGTACATCCAAGGTATGCAGCATTCTTTCCCCTCTGTTTTGTGGATTGGGAAAGAAGGTAGGTAGGTGGATTGCCTGGTTTAAAGACACTCTGGATACCACCTTAGGCATAAATGTAGGATTAGTTCTCATGGACACCCTATCTTTATGGAAGATTAGGAAGGGTTGTACTGCCATTAAGGCCTGTTGAGGTAATTGCCAGTAGGAAAGCAGTTTTCCATGATAGGTGCTGTAGATCTGCTGTTGCTGCTGGTTCGAACGGAGGGAGTGTCAACTTGTCTAGCACAAAGTTCAAGTCCCATGCTGGTAATGGTGGTTTCCTTGGAGGTTTTACATTCTTGATCCCTCTGAGGAACTGCCTGAGTAGAGGATGTGAAAAGACAGGTGGATCAAAGCTGTATTCTGCTGAAATAGCTGATGCATGTATCTTGATGGAGGAATAGGACAGGCCTGTATGTAAAAGCTCTGCCAAATACTCCAGAATGTTTGCAATATCTATATTCGACACATCTTTTCCTCTTTCAGTACTCCAAATGACAAACCTTTTCCATTTTCCTGCATAGTTCCTTCTTGTTGAAGGTCTGCGGGCTTCAAGGATAATGTCTTTAACCCTTTGGGAAAGATCTGGATTGGTTGCTGCTATGTGATGTTCCAGGCAGTCAGTTGCAAAGTTTTTAGGTTTGGATGCATGATGCTGTAGTTGTTCTGAGTTAACATCAAAGGCATCAGGGGTATTGACCACATTTTCTCCCGAGACATGCTCCTCAGCAATGGGTACCAGTGTTGTCTTGGCCAGTTCAGAGCTATCAGGATTATCCTTGGACGTTCCTCTTTGATTTTCAGTAATACCTTGTGTATCAAGGGAAGAGGTGGAAATGCATATGCTGTCAGACCTGTCCAGCTGAAGGAAAGAGAATCCACCTTCCATGCAAGTGGGTGGAATGTCCTTGTGCAGAATTTTTGAGCTGGTGATTGAGAGGGGAAGCGAATAGATCTATTTGTGGCATTCCCCATTTCTTTGGGATGGTCTTGAAGATGTCTGGGTGTAGCATCCATTCGTGAGCATCCGAGGTGGTTCTGCTTAACATGTCTGCTAGGGTGTTCTCTTTTCCCGGTACAAATATTGCCTGTAACTGGATGTTGTAGCTGAGAGCCAGATTCCAAAGGTCCAAAGTCATTCTGCATAGGGGGTATAAATGAGTGCCTCCCTGTTTGTTGATGTACCACATGACTGTGGTGTTGTCTGTCCTTATCATCAAATGGCCTTCTTTGAGGAATGGTCTGAATTTTGGATTGCCAGTTTTACTGCCAGCATTTCTTTTGGTTTATGTGCAGGTGCAGCTGGTCCTGAGTCCACAATCCTTGCACGCATTTGTCCAGCATGTGCCCCATCCTAGGTCTGAGGCGTCTGTTGTGATGGTTTGGCTTGTTGAAAGTTGTGGAAGGGTAGGCCTGGGTTTGACTGGCATGCTTGGGCCCACCAGAGGAATTCCTGTTTTAGGCATGGGATTAATGGTATTTCTGCTTCTAGGCTGTGCCTGTGTTGAGACCATAAATTCTTTAGGTACCACTGTAGTTTTCTCATATGCAGTCTGGCATGTGGGACCAAGATTATGCATGATGCCATGAAGCCCAAGGCCTGCAGAACTTTTCTTGCTGTTAGTTTGTTCTGTCTTGCTAATGCCAAGAAGTAAAGAGGGAGTTCTTTTTGTTTTTCTGCAGTTAGGAATGCCATTTGTTTTACTGTGTCCAAGTCCGCGCCCAAGAATGTTCTTGTCTGGGATGGTATCAGCCTTGACTTTTGTAAGTTGACTGTGTATCCCAGGGCTTGTAGCAAGTAAATGACCCTTTGTAAATCTGTTGTCAGCTTGCTTTTGTTGTCCGCTTGTAGCAGGCAGTCGTCCAGGTATGGATAAATTTGGATTCCCTGTAGTCTGCAGTGAGCGATTACTGATGCCAGGCATTTTGTGAATACTCTGGGCGCAGTAGATAAGCCAAAGGGCAATGCTGAGAATTGATAATGCTCTGATCCTGCAAGAAATCTGAGGTATCTTCTGCAATTGGGTCGAATGGGAACGTGCAGGTATGCCTCCTTGAGATCTAGAGTTATCAGCCAACACTCCTTGCCCAGCATGGGAAGAAGTTGCTGTAGGGTCAGCATTTTGAATTTTGGGACAATGAGATATGTGTTTAAGATGGACAGGTCGAGAATAGGTCTCCAACTTTTCTCTTTTCTTGGTACTAGGAAGAGTCTGGAGTAGAATCCTTTGCCCTGTTCTGTTATTGGTACTCTCTCCACAGCTCTCATCTTTGTTAATTTCGTTATCTGCTGTAGAGCTTCTATTTTTTGATTTGGTATTCCTCTTTTTACTGGCAAGGTGTGGAAGTGGAACCGGTAGCCTTGGTCTATGGTTTGCAAAATCCACTTGTCTTTTGTGATATAGTGCCAATTTTTCGAAAATAAGGCTAACTTTCCGCCTAATGGTGCTGCTATTTGCTCCCTGGTAGGCGGAGTTAGAGTCAAGTCACTGTGATTGTCCTGTTGCAGTGGCAGTGGTTGTGTCTGTGCCTCTGTTATTACCTTGCCACTGTCATCTTCTGTAGGCACCTCCTCTTTAAAGTTTAAAGCTCTAGCTGAGAGAGTAGCAGAGGTGTAAACTTTTTTCCCCCATCTGTCTAAGGACCTGGATTCCCTTTCTGAAGGAATAGGGTTTTTTGCTGTGGTCGAGGCTACTGCCTTAGGCCCCTGGGAAATAGTTTTGGGGTCTGCCAGTGGGGCCTTGTATAGGTGGTGATGAGTGTCAGGTACCCTGTAATATCTATCAGGTTTGGCAGGGGCTGGAGGTAAAGAATCAGGAGCAGTGCAGACATCATTAAATGCATCATCCACAACAGGTAAAACAGGAGGTATAGCTAAGGGCCTATGTTGTGGTAAGTGTAGAAAAGTCCTAAGCCTTTTTCTTGAGTCTGAGAAATCTTGTCCCTGCCATTGGAATTGTTCTCTCATGGCATGCAAGGTTTCCGCAAAGGAAAATTGCTCTGGTGGAGAGGCAGCTGGAATGGATTCTTCAGCATCGGAGTCTTCATATGTAGAAAAGGGTCCTCTGGCTGTTCTGAAATGTCGGTCATCCAGAAGCATCAGAGGACACAGGCTCGGGGCTCTGTCCTAGGTCTCTTTCTGGGGGCTGAGAGGCCCTGTCTGGGTGAGATTGGGATCCCTAATTAAGGATATTAAATCTTCTGCCAGAGTAAGCATTTGTGAACTAGAAGTGGGCCTGTGTGAGGGAGGTTTAACAGGCACTGACTTAGCAGATTTGGCTGCTTTGGCCCTGGCAAAGGCCTTGATAGACATGGCTGCAGGGGGTCTAGCAGCACCACGTGCTAGGGTAGAGACATCCAAAGGGATGGTGTCTGATAAATCAGTAGAAACCACAGTTGTAGGCAAAATTTCTGAGGCCGATTCAGGTAAGGTAGCAGGAGCCTCAGTAGTAGCCATGGATTCGGCTGGAGATTGACCAGTTTTCTCGGTTTCGCCAAAACCGAGACACTCATGACTTGCTTAACCGTGGTTTCGGCCGAAACCGCGGACCGCGATGTCGGTCTTTTCCTGCGTTTTTAATAATTTGGGTAGTCGGAGGATCCGGCGGCATAATGTACGCAAAGTCTGAGCGAAAAACTGTTCAGCAAACTCCGACCGACGCCTTAGCGTTCGCCGGTTGAAGGAAGCGCAGGCGAACAGGCTGCTACGTGGTCTGGGCCTAAGCAAGGCAGACAGTAAGAGTGGAAATCTTTATGAGGTATTTGTTTCCCACAAGTTAAACAGTTATTGACTTTTTCTGACATCGGCTGAGGCAAGAAAGAGTCCCCAATGGGGTACTTAGCTTTTTAGAAGTCTTCGAAGTAGTATTCGGTAGTAGTAATCTCTGGATCTGACCGACCGGCACTTGCGAACAGCTTCTGCTTCGGACGCCACACGGCAAGAAAGACTGAGGAAAATGGCGTCGGCTGATGCCTTTATACCCGAAGACCAGCAGAGATGACGTCGGGTGGAGTGCGACATCAGCGAGCGGACCCAGACTTTGGAATCCGGCCGACCGAAGGGCTGCCTGACGACAGGACAACCCATTTGTTATGACTGCAGATGCTACCTTGAAGGACATCACTGGAAACAAACTACAGTTTCTGTAGTAAGTATGCTTGAAGAGTAAGGTAAGATCACCACAGGATGTCCTGAAGTCAGAACAGATGAGGCATTTTCAATATCCCAAAAAAAGAAGTAAAGGAATTTGTACTTAGGAATAACATAGTTTTAGAGTTGTTTGCCAGAACTATACTAATCCAGCACAACAGAGATCCAATGTCTGGTGAAGAAGTAAATTTGAAACCATATAAAATCCCACCAGAGCCATAGCTGGCTCATCCAGCACCCACTGCCAGTTCCTCTGGTACCCCACCTTCTCAGCTCTTCAACTGAAAAGCAAAAAAAAAAAAAAAGTACTTCAGCTTTGCAGAAAATTGATTGGTACTCCTACAAATCCATTCCCTTCGCTGCTCCTCAAGTAAAGAGCAAAAAAAAATGAAAAGAAGGACATTGGCTTTCACTTTAGAATGCCAAACGGTTCGGCTTTCTACAGCAACCAAATCCACACATCCCCTCAGCTCTTCATATGAAGGGAAAGAAAAAGAAAAAAAATGCTTCAGCTTTTACTGTGGAAAGTTGATTAGTACCTTTGTAGCAATTAGAGTCCTGCAAATGCATCACCCCTCAGCTGTCAGCACTTCAGATGAAAATAAAGTGAGAGGGAAATGAAGTGTCTTTCTGTATCAGCAAAAAAAAAAAAAAATGCAACCAGGTACACTTGATTATGTCCCTGACACTCTGCATCAGGGGCAGCTGCCTCCTTCACCTCACCATTGCTATGCTGCCGAATCCCAAAATTCCAGAGAGTTAGAGAAAATACTCAAACCGAGAGTCATAAAAGAATCTCAGCCCCACAATACTGGTCCTTTAGTTTGATGGGGTCTTTAAGGTTTTGCAATGGCTTAAAAATAATTAAAAAGTGTATCTAAATTTGATTCATATCCCATGCACTGAGTCGAAGAAATGACTGAAAAAGTGAGCAGTGTTAGGTTCCTATCAACATTGGACCTAACCAATGCAACTATTAAATTCCACCACTCCCAAAAGCTGAGGAAAAATTGCATTTTTCACACTAGATGGACTCTTTTATTATAGACTCTTGTCTTTTGGTCTCTACAGAGTACTGTCAATATCTCTGAGGCTGACAGACAAAATCCTTAGACCTGCATGCTAGCTATGCAGTAGCACTAACTGTATAATGTGGTAAATGCTTCTGAAAATTGGAAAAGATGTCTCCCTGAAGTTCAAGCCATGGCTTAGATTTCCTGTGTTAAGCTAGGCCAATTGCTAACCCAGCTAAGTTACACATGACAGAAGCTTGCCAGCTGGCTTATGAAATAGGCTAGGTGCAGTAAAAGTAAAAATTTTGAAGCAGTACAAACGTGGCCTACACCACCACTGAAAAACAGGTTAAGGCTTTTTTAAATTGTACAGATTTAACATATATGCAATACATACAAAGAAACTGAGAAACAGGTTAAGGCTTTTTTAAATTGTACAGATTTAACATATATATGCAATACATACAAAGAAACTGAGAAACAGGTTAAGGCTTTTTTAACCTGTATTGATTTAACATATACACAACACATATAAAGAAAGAAAGATTATTCAGTAATACAGACAACATTATGTAGCACTAAAGCATACTGAACTACTGAAGTAATTACATTCTTTCAAGTAAATTTTCTTGATATTTCAATAACATTTCAAGATTATCCTAACAACTAGGTGTCTTAACATCATTTACAGCTCCTATTTTAATTACTTCTTTTTCACTTCTACATAAAACTGCAGCTACATTTAAACATTTTTTACACGCAGGAGATGAATCTGTTTTCTAATTTTTTGTAATAACTGTTCTGGCTACTACAAGAAGACTCCAAAACATTTTTGTTGTTTTGCACTTACAAAGGAAATGGAACATTTATTACCATTAATGATCTAGCTAAATTATGATTATCTGACCACAACCCTTTAAAGAAATCATGTATCCCTTTCCAGTATTCACTAAATTTCCCACATTCCATAAATACATGTGCCAGGTCATCTTTCACATCCTCACTATATCTTCAACAAATTGATAAAACTTTTTACTAAACTTTGACATTTTATGTGGGGTGATAATTAGTCTATGTATATATTTTCACATAAGGATCTTCTAATAAATACTTGATGAAGTTTGATTAACTAACTTAAGTAATACTTTTATTATTGTCAACTATTGATTATTCAATCCACTACTCTCTAAAAATGTTCCAGTAATTTAGATCAACATTATTACTATTTATAATTCACTTATAAAACTTGGAAAGACTTCTTTTATTTCTTAATTTACCTTTAACAATAGAAATCACATATTCATATAATGGAGGAATAAAGTTCTGCTCATCTTCATTCATATTATTGATAAAACTATTCAGCTTCTCTGTAATAGTCAGTTTTAGCAGATTAACAGACTTGTCTAATCTATAAATATTCATTAAGTATTCTGATGTTCTTACTTTCTCTTTTTCAAAGCAGTCACACCATAATACTAATCCATTTTAATCTATAAATATTCATTAAGTATTCTGATGTTCTTACTTTCTCTTTTTCAAAGCAGTCACACCATAATACTAATCCATTTTCCTTTAACACAGTCATTTCAAAAATATTTTGAGATTCCATGAATCCTAATGTGATGCAATAAGAAAACACAAACATTTCTGATTTTTAATAAAAGGGACTTTATAAAAACATTTCTTAACAGTTTTCAAAATTGATTTCATATTGGAAAGCCTAAATTCAGGAATGAACTTCTTTCTAAAATATGCTTTAATATCCAAATGAGAGGATTATTACATATTTTATATTTATCTAAATTCATATATTTATATGAACTAAGAACAGCTTGCTCGTGAATAACTTTCCATTGACTGGTATAAGTTGAATTTAACCAAAATATAATTAAGTTAAAAATTGGTGCAATGTAATATGATTCCCAGAGTCTTTAGTTTTTTTAGGATTTCATAAAAGTGACATTAGTATTTTTCTCCATTTTTAATAAACTCTTTTTGGGTGATGAGACTGTTGAATGCAATGCATAAATAATTTTGCTAATATAATAACTTTAATAAGAATTAGCCTTTCTTCACAGGTAAAAAAAACATTTATTCTCTTGTTTATGAAGTGTGATATATTCTCAATTATTTTTGCAACATTAAGATTAATTATATTACTAGTATCTCTTTGACTTTTAATCCCTAAGTATTTTAATTCTTGTCCTTCTTAATTATATTTACATTTATCCATTAATTTATTATCTAGTTGTTGATTCATTAATATATTTTTTCAGTGAACTTCAATAAAGATGCTTTTTGAATTTGTTTCATTTCTTTATTTTCTTGATTTATTTTAAGTCCTCCATAGTTAATAAAATATTACCTGCAAAAAGTTGTATTTTAGCTTTGAAGTTTTACCTATAATAAATCCATCAATTTTCTCATTGTTTCCTATGTTATTAGCTAAAGGCTCAATGATTAAAGTGATTAATGGTTGAGATAATGGGCACCCTTGTTTAGTACATTTGTTTAGAGTAAACCAATGCGATATGTAAAAGCTATTTCTAACATAAGCTTTAGAATCTTTATATACATTTTTAATATTCCAATAAACTGTTCTGGAAATCCAAACATTTTTAAGGTTTTAAACAAATAATTCCAATTAATAGAATAAAAAAAACTTACAAAATACAAATTAACTCCATTTTTATTTAGATTACCTGTTAAACCTCAGATTGTTATTACTCTTTTAATATTGCCATAGGTTAACCTATTAAGAATAAACCATCTGATCTTTATTAATCAAATTATATATATATCTCTTAACCTTGTAGAGAAAAAAGTAGTGAATATTTTATAGTCTATATTTAATAAAGAAATGGGTCTATAATATGAAACATTTTTTTCTTTTCCTTGTTTTAAAATAAGTGATATTACAGAAAATGTCCACAAAGGAAAGCTTATTTTACCTTTTTGAATCATAACAAAAACTTCAGAAAGTAATTTGATTACATTTAGCAGAAATAGATTGTATAATTCTATACTTAAACCACTGAATCATGGGGCCTTACCATGCTTACATTTCTTCAGTGTACTTTTGATTTCAGATAGGGAAATTGACTTATTTAATAGTCGTAATTGTTGATCATTTTTAATGATTCCGTTTTTATACAATATACAATTTCATATATATATATATATATATATATATATATATATATATATATATATACTTTTTACATAATTTAGAGATATATATTTTATATATTATAAATTTTTTGGTGGGTTGCCACTTATAGTGCTGTATTAGATGTACACAGGTTTTACATAGATTTTATTATTGAGTACATACATTTTATCGTGTTTTTAGGTTATACATACATATATATATATGTCCTATTTATATCAATGCAATTGTGTATATGATATATACAATACATTCCTTACATAGGGAATGCATAATATTCTTCCTTTATTTTTGTAACATACTTTTATAACAGATTTGAACATACTTGAATACATTTGAATACATCAAAAGATTTTTACTTTAGGATAGTTTTTTGACACAAGGAATTGATTGAACTGATTCCACTGTTTTTAATTACGCTTAATTTGCACTGGTATAAATTAGTGATGTCAGCATTTACTAATTGATTCTGAAGAGGTCTCCAGTGAGGAGATGAAAGCACTAAATCCTGTGTGATTGTTTCTGGAATAAAGTTTTCGAACAACCTTTGTTTTGATTTGAACTGGAATTATTGGTGGTACCCACAGGGTAGGAGGACTGCCTTCATTGAACCGGGGAAGACTGTGTGTTTTTTGGTATTTGTTTTTGCCTTTGTATCTTGGTTTGTTCAGCGGTCCTGGGTTCGAGGAGTCTCTGTTTGTTGGGTGTATTTATCCATTGGATCTACCACCGTTCCTATATTCATTTATTGGAGTCTCTATCTACAGGATACAACTACTGGTTGGCGTTTTTTAGTACCATTAGACAACTGGGAGGTGTTGGCTATTTTGGTACATTGTACATCATACGTTTTACTTCTTTATTGTGTTTTGGAAATTATTATTTACTTTGATCGTTTTTCAAGATGGATAATAGATCCCTTTTAAGTGAACTAATCAAAGTTATTCAGAGCTATTCACAAAATAGCAACACGCCCCCTGTATTGGGAAACGATATTCCTTGTGCTCAGAGTAGCCCATGGAACACAGCTGATAGGGTGATGACGTCAGACGCCAGAGACGATATCAATATGGCGACGAGAAGGACATCACCACCGAGGGAATGTTTGCTTCTTTCCCCAAATATCTCCAACAGACTGGGACCTAATGGACATGTACACCGCAGGGTGAATAGTTTATCTAAATATCACAATATGGATTTTCAAACTTGGTTAAACAAATCGTTCAATAACCACATGAAAGCGACGGAAAATGAACGAAAGAATAATACGACCTACAATGAGAAATGTAAGACTCTTAAATACTTGCTAACTAGATACAAAAGTTTAGCAGTTGAAAATTGGTACTTCAATAAGTGCCTTCATGATAACATTGTCCCTAAAGGACTTTGAATAAATAAATTTCCTAGTAACATCAATTATGAAGTGGACAATGAACTGTTTAAGAATATAAGTAAAATTTTCAATGATTGTGGGTTGGCCATTATAAGAACGCTAATGAAATATAATGAGCATAAGATGGAGCTGGATAAGACAGAAATTGATAAATTGTATAAAGAAATTACGGATGATTTGTTGTTCTCTGTTGAAGAATATAAGACTGTGTATTTTAGAACTATACACGATGTTGACAACACAACATCACGTAGTTACAATAGGAAAATATCCAAGTTAGAGAGGGCTTTAAACGAATATCGTTCTGGCACAGCATATATGCTTGAAAATAAGAAACTGTACCAACAAAGAGCACCTTATCATAGATCCAGTTTATTCCCCCCACACAGCCCAGGCCTTTATAGTAGAGAAGAATGGGCAGGTTTTGGGGGGCAGACTAAGAACTATCACTCTGGGACAGAATTTGGGGAAAATCTTGGGGAATACCACGATCCTATTTACAATAGAGATGAGAATATCCCTTTAGAAGAGGTGGGACCCTGGAGATCCGAAAGGATAAAGAACCGAGCCCCCCAACAACAGTCATATGCTCAGGTAGCGGGGGAGTATCATTACAGCTCCAACAACAGGAGAATGCACAAGTAGAAGAAGCCAACATTGACACTTTTTCTGGTAGTTTTTCTACTGAGAATACACACATAGATAGGGAAACCACCTCTATTATACACTCTTTAGACAATTTTAATATTTTTAATTACACAGATATTGAAGTTAACGAGACATATTTTCAACTATTTACCAAAGGATTTACCTTTGTACCACACAAGATACCGAGTATTGACAGCACTTTATTAGATATAAAAATGTTTACAAGGAAACTGAATTTTGCGGTTATTTTTAAAGATGAAGGATCTAATTTTGTACAAGGAATTTTAAAGAGACGGAGAATATATAACCCCCCACTGCAAGATGATATTATGAATTTTGAAAATGTCCTTTCGAAACAAATTAGAAGAAATTATTCTCAGAATATAGGTAGTTATGAGAGGAATTTACCCTATGATGAGATCAAGCTTATTGATGAGCTTAGATACAATGATAAAATACGAGTGATGAAACCGGACAAGGGTGGGGGTATGGTCCTTATGGACCAACGGGACTACATGAAAAAGATGCTTGATATACTCAACAACAGTGCAAGCTACACCCTTGTTTCTAAGAATGAAATTAACATCTCATATCGGAAAATTGATTACATCTTAGATGACAATTTGTTTCAGGGTCTTATTGATTCGGATTTTCACGATTTTTTGAAAGTAAAGAAGCCAGTTATTCCTGCAATTTTTGGTATACCTAAGACACATAAATGTGTACATGACCCCCCTTTGAGACCTATTGTGTCATCTCAAGGTTCTAAAACACAACCCTTAGCAATATATATAGACACTAAATTAAAGAGATATCACACTAAATATCAGCATATTTTAGTCGATTCCTGGGATTTTTTACAGAAAATTAGCAAAGTGGCATATGATGATAGAGCTACATTCATTACCATTGATGTCAAGGATCTATTTACTGTTATACCTCATTCAATAGGTATGGATTGGTTTGAAAAAATATTGATAGAGATGGAATTTCTACAGCCGGATGAATTTAAGTTAGTGTTGGAGAATATGGAACTAGTATTAAGGAACAATTTCATATTTTTCCAAGGTGATTACTATCACCAAATTGAGGGAGTGGCTATGGGGGCAGCTTGTGCCCCCATTTATGCCAATATTATCATGCTATATTGGGAAAGACATCATGTTTTTGTATCAGAATTTTCCCAATATATTAAGAGCTATTTTCGATTTCTGGACGACATATTTATATTATGGGAAGGTCCAGAATCAATTATTGGAAGATTTATGGAATTTATCAACAACAGTACCACTTTCCTTTGTTTTACACACGAGATTTGTGTTAATGAAACTCATTATCTGGATGTAAAATTATATAAGGATCGGGTAGCAAAAAGATATAAGTCCACTATTTACCAGAAAGAGAATTTCTCCAGTGCATACCTCCATTTTGATAGTGACCATCCTATTCAGTTGAAAAAGAATGTTGTTAAGGGACAAATGATCCATGTTGCCAGGATGACAACAGAAAAGGAAGATTTCCTTAAGGAATTAGATATTTTGCAGAATATGTTTCACCAAAGAGGATACCCCTACGAACTAACACAGACTATAAAAGAGTTTGTGATAGATAGATGCGGTATCATATACTCTCCCCTACTTAGAACTGACTATAATGAAGAAGCGACCTTGATAAATGAAAATAAAGAAAACATAGGGGACAAGGACATTGAAAAACAGAAGACACTACCTTATTTGACCCTTACTTATTACAAAGGCATGGGATGGCTTAGAAAATATATAAATGATACATGGTATATATTTAGAACCATGCCTACTAGAGTCACGGTTTTCCAGAATATGTTGACCTGTAGTTACAGGAGGAATGAAAATTTGAAAAACATTCTGGAAAAGAATAAAGAAGCAAAAACAGAAAAAAACAGTTTTTAATAATGCTTGTAACAAAAGAGGCACCTTTAGGTGTGGTAGATGTCCCCAATGTCCTTTTATTGCAGGGGAAAAGGAAGTAAAAGTCCCCAGTTTAAGAACAACATTAATGGCAAAGAAATATAGTAGCTGTTATACTAAGGGAGTTGTATATTTAGCCTACTGTAAATCCTGTTGGAGTTTTTATGTAGGTAAAACAGGAAGACATTTAAGGAGACGGATCTATGAACATATTAGGGACATTAATCATAAAAATTAAAATAATGCTCTATACAGACATTCACTCACATGCTTCGAAGCTAATTTTAAATTTTGGGTTTTGGAGATAGTAGGACCTTTTGAAAGAGGGGGGGATTGGGAAACAAAACTTGGGTATAGAGAAATGATTTGGCAGCTGAAACTAGATGCATGCAGTGGGAAGGGCCTAAATGACCACATATCTATTACACCAGCTCTAAAACTATTGTCCCAAGATCCTAAAAGAAGCACAAAAAATGTTATTACTAATAATTAACTACAAAATTTACAGTTAATACAACGGGTTTATTATATGAAATAATACGATATAAAACAATGATATAAAATAATATATAGATGTATAAGATACATATTTTTGATGAATTTTATATTTATATATATATATATATATATATATATATATATATATATATATATATATTTTTTATTTCCATATTTCTATATGTATATATTTACTTTCCAGAATTAGGATTTATATCATATTAAATGATTCAGTTTTTATACAATATACAATTTCATATATATATATATATATATATATATATATATATATATATATATATACTTTTTACATAATTTAGAGGTATATATTTTATATATTATACATTTTTTGGTGGGTTGCCACTTATAGTGCTGTATTAGATGTACACAGGTTTTACATAGATTTTATTATTGAGTACATACATTTTATCGTGTTTTTAGGTTATACATACATATATATATATATATATATATATATATATATATATATATATGTCCTATTTATATCAATGCAATTGTGTATATGATATATACAATACATTCCTTACATAGGGAATGCATAATGTTCTTCCTTTATTTTTGTAACATACTTTTATAACAGATTTGAACATACTTGAATACATTTGAATACATCAAAAGATTTTTACTTTAGGATAGTTTTTTGACACAAGGAATTGATTGGACTGATTCCACTGTTTTTAATTACGCTTAATTTGCAGTGGTATAAATTAGTGATGTCAGCATTTACTAACTGATTCTGAAGAGGTCTCCGGTGAGGAGACGAAAGCGCTAAATCCTGTGTGATTGTTTCTGGAATAAAGTTTTCGAACAACCTTTGTTTTGATTTGGACTGGAATTATTGGTGGTACCCACAGGGTAGGAGGACTGCCTTCATTGAACCGGGGAAGACTGTGTGTTTTATTTAATAGTCGTAATTGTTGATCATTTAGCTTTCAAGAAATATTTTTATTTAAATATTTATCCATCTTGCATTCATCAAAATTAATGTTTTCAACTTTATTTAGATCCTCATATTTTATGAAGATATAAAGCATTTCTTCAACATCTGAGGTTAGTTTATTAGTGTGCAGGTTTCTAGAGCTTTTTTACTTTACATTTTTCTCCTATTAGCTAATTTATGAGATTTTTAGGGGCCATTGTGTAACTTTGTAGTTTTAATTT
The DNA here is from genome assembly GCF_019279795.1 of Protopterus annectens. Taxonomy (NCBI): domain Eukaryota; kingdom Metazoa; phylum Chordata; order Ceratodontiformes; family Protopteridae; genus Protopterus; species Protopterus annectens. The sequence goes on along the minus strand of NC_056730.1, from coordinate 539,853,782 downwards.
TTCTAAAGCAATCTCAACTTTTTGTGTTAAAATATTTTGATATTACATTGTTAATTTGTAAACAGATTCATTATTGTCCACTTTCTTTCTTTGTTGTTCCAGTTTAGCTTTTTGTACGTCATCTTGTAATTTTCTTTAGCCCACTTGTATTTTACTGTAGGACCATCTTCCCTTTTTATCTTTAATATGCATTTTTAAGAGTCCCATAATCTAACTTTATTAACTTGTCCATTATCATTTAAAAGAAGAAAATATTGTATTTGTTCTTTAAGATCATTTTGAACTCTTTTAGTGCTGTCACATACACTGGAATTCTATAAATAATCTGGAATTTTCTTAGATCCAATGCTAGATTAATACTTAAAACATTATGATCAGATAATGAACAAAGGACAGTTTCAGAATAATTGGCTTTATTTAAAAAATAAATACCAAAATGCCTAGACACTCAAGATGCAGTTTGTGCATTAAACAAATGAAAGTGCTTATTTATTTATTTTTATTTATTTATTGGCATTTGTTTACCGGGAAAGTCCACTGGGTAGGACTGAGCCCATTTTCAGTGGAGGCACAGGGAGAAAAGCTCCAAGATCAAAATAACAATTAAAAACAATGTTTCAAAAGTAACAAAACATATGAAAAGCAAAAATCCAGAGCTTCATAAAAACAAATTAAAGTGGGCAAGATCCACAAGTTTCAAAGTAGTCATAAGCCTGTCATATATTACTGGTCATAAGCTTATCATATATTACTGGTCTGAGTAGTCTCTTGAGTACCTAGGCATTTTGGTTTATATTTATTTTGTTGTGTGCCTAGCCATTGGTTTTAAGTTTGGTCCTTCATTAACTGACTTTATTTATTAAATCCACTGAAGCATAAATCCTGTCTATTTGAGTTTGTGTCCCATAAGCATAAAAATAATGAGCAAAAATAATGATTGATCATCAGTTTTTGCTACTAGTTCAATAAAGTTATTATTAATTCATTTATTCAGTGCTTTACCTTGTGCTATAATTTTATTTTTCTGTATCATCTATATCAGTTATATAAGTGAAATCTCCCTCTAATATCAAACTACCTTTCCAATAATTCTGCAATAGGTTTAAGGGATTTTTTTGCTAATCCTATACCAATTACAATAATCCAGAAAAAATAGCTAGTGTATAAATCTGGTTATTAAACTGAACTACTATAATTGCATGTATTCCTTTTGAATCATTTATAGATTTTATAATTCTGGGTATCACGGAAGATCTTCTCCATAGTATAGAAGTTCCTCTTCTCTTTTTTTAAAGCAAACCAATGGCAATACCTCATAACCAATATTATTTAGAAAGTTCATATCTTTATCCATCCAATGAGTCTCCTACAGAATACAGTGTCACCTTTACTTAAGTATCTCATTAATGCTTTCCTTTTATTTCTGTTGTTCAATCCATTAATATTAATGGATATCAAATTAAAGTTATTCATATTTTACATGCACAGCAGATTTTATTTACTAAGATAAAGTAAAACATAGTAATCCACTAAGTTACTGTTGTTAGAACTAACATTTATTGATTCAGTTTAGTACTACACAGATTTTCTATATCTTGTCAGACTCTTCCTTTCTATATACTAAATTACTAAAGCCTGTATAAACAAATACATTTAAAATTAAATATCCAACTATCAACTGTTACTAAAATTCTACAATTCACAGGAGCTAAATATTCTAATTTGCCTATCTGAACAAGCAAATTAGTCAAGCTACACTCCTACCAAATTAAATTACAAACCTGATTAAGAACTTGAGAAATGCTACTGTAACTCATAAAGGCAAAAGATAATTTTAATAATTATAAGTTAAAAGAGTATGAGTTAAAATAAATAGGATCACTTCATTATGTTAACCACATTTGATTAAATTAAAATACTCAACGTTAATAATGGATCTCATAAATTAATACATAATCTAATAAATAAAATAATAAATGGTTGTTTACTACTTGTAAGCATAGCCAGCAGACAGTTATCAACTTATTTATTACATTATTTAATGCTTCATGAAGGTAAAGCTTTTTAGGCCTGGCTAGCTGCTGTCATACTTTTTTTTCTTAAATGAGCTACCATTCCTTCTCTCTTGAATGACCTGACAAAGGGTAAAGATCCCTTGAAAGTTAAATGGACACTTGGAAGTAGAAAAAAACATTTGTGCAATTAAAATATATGTTGTGTTAAAAAGCAATACTAGTAGCTTCAGACTTTTCCAGGAAATTCTTAGGGAACATATATGCCTCTGAGATAGGCATAGGCATGGTTTTGCCTGGGACTATATATTGGGTGAGTTCCCCATATGTTAAATCAGTAGAAAATTCTGAAATGCTGAGACATGTTATTCAGCTTTTGAGAGGGAATGTCTCATAATAAGCAGGTCTCTTGCAACTTTAAAATACTATTTTTTATGGAGAGAATTTATATTAGTTACTGACCATGCCCCTTTACAACGGCTTTGCTAACAGAAAAAAAATGCAACCCAAAACTGTCCAAGTGGATAATAATCTACTAGCTTTACAATTTTATCATACAAAACCAACCAAACCATATTCACTTAAATATGGACCAGTGGTTCCACCCTTGGGGAGGAGCCATGAGACAGTGGCTGCTAAGTATGGAGAAAACACTTGTTGATGTTGAAGAAACAATATACCAACGACAACCAAGTGTCTTTGCTAAAAATCCACAAAATAACAAGGCAAAAAGTAACTGAGCAAAGACATGGCTCCAGCTTCTATTTCAAATGCAGACTGCTTTAATGGCACATAGACACAAGACACACCTGAAGACGCCTATGGTGAAAGCGCTTGTGTCTATGTGCCATTAAAGCAGTCTGCATTTCAAATAGAAGCTGGAGCCTTGTCTTTGCTTAGTTACTTTTTGACTTGTTGGTGTTGGCAATATATCCACTGCTTATGCTGCATTCACTACTGGAAGTGTCAGGAAGGTTAGAGTTCCTGTGACGTAGAGACCAGGCAGGCTAATTAGAGAAAGGTGCTTCAAAACAATCAATGAATAGCAGGTGCATTTTGGGAGTATGATGGTGACTAACTATGGAAGAAATCATTTTCCCAAGTTCTGGGTTAAGAGAGCTGACTTAGAAGAGTCTCCAGGAAGGTAAGTTTGAAGGAAGAAGCCAGTCTAGGAGGTTCCCTTGAAGTTTCAACAGGGAAAGGAGTTGTTGAGAGACTATTGTAACTTGCCCCTACCTATGTGATAAAGCCTGTTGAAAATACTGCTTAGTATAAATAGTGCTTTGTTTTGTTAAGCCCAGTATAAAAATACTTTAACTATGAACTAAACTTTGGAAGGATTTTTTTATTTCTGGAATGGATTTTTTTTGGTTACTTCCTAAGATTCATTGCAAGAAAGCACTTTCCTTTAGTCTCAGAAAATAAACTGTGTGTGTGTGCGTGTGTGCATGTGTGTGTGTGTGTGTGTGTGTGTGTGTGTGTGTGTGTGTGTGTGTGTGTGTGTGTGTGTGTGTGTGTGTGTGTGTGTGCTTGTGCATTACAATGCATGCACTCTACAATGAACTGACATTCCATCTGGAAAAGGTTCCTGACTTAAATCCTCTTGTTGCCTGGATAGGGTTCTGCCCCTCCACACAACTATAATTACCATACAGCAGGTTTAAAATGGATCACAAGATTGCTAACCTCAAGCATAAATTCACAAAGGCAACATAAGATTTTTTTTGTATATTTACATTTTAATAATATTTGTGATAAGGCGAATATTAATGGTTGAATATATTATGACAGAACAAAACACATTTCACTTGAAATGCATCAGAAATTTCTCACTCTTAACCTGAAATATTTAATGTTAACAGTTCTGTGCCTTTATATAGTTTAAGTTGATTTACTCATAACTCACCAAACAGAATCAGTCTATGGGGAAACAGGAGACAAAAAACAAAATAGTAATTTCCTTTTAATGCTTACTAACTGTTAAAACATCTTTAAAGATTTATTTAGTTTGGCCATAGACAAATGAAACACAGGCATGGTACGAACAAAGTGACAGAAGTAACATTAACTAAGAAAACGGTAAAAAGGTGGGATTTTTTTTTAAACTGCTGAAATCTATACCTGCACATACTCCTGCACTTCCAAAGTCTTTTCCACAGCCATATCATCCAAACATTTAATATGATGCTGGCATTCCAGGAAGTAGTGAGCTCTGCTGAGCATACAAAGTGCAGGGACAAAAGAACTATTTTATTTTTTTGATTTCAAATTAAAAATAAGTTATACGGCTGAAAAACACCAATATTTTTTGAAATATAAAAGGTCAGGTGCAAGTACAGTGGGTTTCAATGCTATTTTTACATGTACAACAATGCTTATGCATTATTGTCAAGCTCAGTATAATACTAACAATACCTCATCTTATCAATAAATATGTGAAGGAATCTTCTTTTATGGGTTAACTGTGGGGACTTCCTCTCCTGCAATCTCCAGCTCAGCTATTTTTTCTCTTTTAACAACTGCACTTAATGGTATGCTTGTCTATGCTGCGATTATATCTTCTGATTTGGGAAAGCATACCTAAACAGTGCATAAATTCATAGATTCATAGACTGTTACTAGACTAATAGTCCTGAAGGCCTTTCTAAGCCTAGCCAGGTTTTCCCTAAAGAATACTGATGTCCTGAATCCAAACAGGACAATGATGGCCAGGCATTTATAAACTACCTCTGTAAATAAGGGACATATGTGCCAGGACCTGTGTAAATTTCCAATTCCCCATCCTTTGGTCTAGGTTGTGCTTAAAGTGAGTAACATACAAACTCAGCTTCACATGGATGGGAAGCCTTCTCCAGAGAAAGGACAGTCTCTAGAACACATCTGTCTCTCCAGCATGTTCTGTTTAAGTCACAAACAAAATTCATATCCTTAGACCATGTAATTCTGATACTGTTTGTCTTACGAACATGCAGCAGATCCACAAGTGTAGATGCCTTGTAAGCCAGGCATAGATCACCCCTCAGCAATCTATAGGAGATTAAATAGAAAGAAAGGGCTTTACGGTGGTCAGCATAAGGCAGGCTTGTTATGCCTTGCCTTCTTTTTGTAAGGAATGTCAGAGGTTGCTCTAGTTGTTGCATATCCCTGGTTAGGTATGTACTGAAGGGAGCACTCTATTTTAATCTCTCCATATCTTATGGGTTTCTAATACCATGACGGGAATGGACCCCATTCCTAAGTCAAAGTACAATTAAAGTTCATGAAATTATTATTGTTTCAATCTTTGATGTAAGCCAAACGTGCTCTTCGCAGCACCCGCAATGTATCCAGTAATGACTCCTGAAATTCGTACGGGGTTACATAGATTGGTAACATACCTAAATACAATTGTAGATTCTTTTTTATAAGACCCTTTGCTCCTACTACTATTGGAACTGTCTGGGTATCTTTCTTCCACACTGCTCTTTTTTCTGTCTGTGGATCCTGATATTTTATGCCTTTGTATTTCTCTGTACTCAACACAATGTAGTCACTGGGTGTGGTGATTTCAATTGATCAATGCTACTTTCATCTTCTTTTCATGGACCACTATATCCAGTTTTCTAGCATTTATCTTTTCAACTGTTGGTAATGGGTGATCCCATGTGATATAAACTTCATCACTTTCTATTATACTTTGCGGCTCACGTTTCCAGTGTTTTTCAGCCACTTCAATACCATAATGTTTGCACAATCCCCAGTGCGACAGTCTCGCCACATTATTGTACCTTTCAATATACAGTTCTTCTGCCATTAGTATATCACAACAAGCAACGAGGTGTGCGACTGTTTCCAATTAGGTTTTACAAAACCTACATTTGTCTGTTTCTCCCACATGTTCAATGGACTTTGTAAACCAGACAGTATGTAGCCCACTATCTTGGGCCACCAATATATTAATCTCTTGGTTTGAATTTGCCTCTTCTTAACCATTCCTGTGTTCGCTCCTGATCAACATGAGGTTCTTCCAGAAGTTTTCTATACTTGCAACTATATTTATGCATTTTCCACATTTCTTGCCTTCTCATCTGATCCTTCACCTTATATTCTTTCTTTTGTTTTTTGGCAAATTCCGTTGCTGCCTGATTTTTATCTACTTCTGGTTTGATTTCCATTCCTGCTTGAAGCCGATATGCTTTTGTGAGAATAAGCAGACGAGTCATCTTAGATTATTCTCATGTTTCAAAACTTTCACTACTTGTTTAGAGTGACCTAACTTTTTCTTCTGAGGTATTCTACAGTCTATATGCAGATGACCTGAAATTGGGTAAACTGATTGCACGTGTTACAGATAAGGCATGTCTG
>NC_056730.1:539764926-539844926 GCF_019279795.1 Protopterus annectens | reverse complement strand
ACCTAAGTGTAATCACAAAACCTTCCAGGAGGCCACAGCCAAAGAAGTACTAAAATACAAATGCTCAGAAGGCTGAATCATGTAACTCTGAAGTGCCAAAGGATTCCTGAATCCTGCAGTCTGGGCTCAAGTGACAATGTTTACTGAAGGCTTGAACTACTTACCAATGGACTGAGACAAAATGTCCATAATGCAGGCATTCTTGAAGATGGTACCGACAGCAGCCAAAAGAATGGTGGCGTGGAATATGACAGCAGCAATTTCATATGAGATGTTATAACTACCCACTTAACAATTTAACTTTTAGTTGCAAACACCTTCTCCAAAAAAGACATGCAAAGGAGTTAAAGAATTGTTCGATATTTCTGGCACTGCATATCCACGGAGTGAATTCACCCCCCCCCCCTACACACACACACACTATTCCCAAAGGAAGAACAGTAAGATGCCTGGAGTTGTTTAATGATAATCTGGCATGATGCTTGGAAGCAAACTAGGGTTAGTTCTAACTAAATCCTTGTGATGTGGAAAACCAAATGTAGTCCCCTACAAATAAATGCCCAGCCTGAAGCTTAATGATCATGCAAACAGAGATGATGGTGACTAGGAAAGCATCTTTGAAGGGGCACACTTCATAGCCACTAAACAGGCAAGTTCAGGAATGGCAAGCCAGTCACTTATGAAATTCACATTCAAGGTTGGTAGAGATGTAAGACTAATGAACGGTTCCTTTAGAAGATCAGATGAGCACGAGAAATCTAGACCAGAAGCCACACCCAGAAGACCCTATGAAGTGGAATCTGTTGTTTCTCGAGTAGGTGGGTTAGGAATGTAGCCTCCTTGGCTTGTCAAATGATAATATTTTGCACTGTCAGAGAACTGACACCTGGAAACCAAACCCTTCTGACCCCAATGTGACAGCAAGGATAAGCTTTTGGCTTTCTCTGAAAATATTTCTACCACAAAAAGAATGAATACACAATTACCTCCTGCTTGCTCTGATGACCTAAAAGGAATGGGAAAGATTAGATCCCAGTGTATGCTGAGCAGAAAGATCTCTGTGGTACCCTACTTGTAAAACAGGACTATCAAATCAACAGCTTCAAAACAGAACTAAAGGGATGACTCAAGGAGTCCACTAACATGTTCAGCGTTTACAGCATGTCAACATTTATGAAGATAGATCTGTCTATGATCCTCTTCCAGATCTATACTGCTAGTCTGCATACAGCATACAAGTGTGTGCTGTCTTACTTCTTTAAATATCACTGAAAACACCATTTGTCAGATCAGATTATGAGGGGCTCTCAGTCCTCAGCTCCCCCTTCACAGCCATCAGGGCAAAAACATTGCTGATATCACTTACTAGTTTCTACAAAACCTCCTCTCCTGTTGGGTCCATTTTCCTTGAATTTTGACCAGCTGAGTAAATCCTAACCCCAAAATATCAATTGTGACAAATTCTTCAAGGAAACCTATACCAATGAAGTGTCCATGATCAGAACTTGTGATGGGTTCAGTTACAGGAAAGAAAGATTTAGCTGAACACATTCTTTCTATCGTTTTAACTTATGGAATGATTACTTGAGTGTACATATGAAATGTCTTTTATTGTTGTAGTTTCCTGAGCAGGTGTTAGATTGTTAAATAATGTAGCCTGTTGGCCTGGGAACTCCAGACTAAGTGTCAAAATGATGTAATGTGTATACTGAGAAAACCTAAGTGTCAAAATGATGTAATCTGGGAGAGTCCAGCAGAAATGTTAGTGATTTTAAAAACTATTGTTGACAGAGAGACTGCAAGCATTCTGTCTTGATATCCATCCTCAGCACTGCCTTGATCTATGAAAGTAAGTTACTTTAGAAGTATATTTTCTTGTAGAAATAGCTAGGACTATAAAGATTAGACTTGTGTTTTTCTGTTATATCAGAACTTTCCTACTGTTTTGTTTTAAGTTTCTGTGTGATCTCAGAACTCTTGGGCAGCATTGTATTGTAGTAGTATTGTCTTGTGTCTTTATTATTTATTATTAAATATTTTAAAACCTTTTACCTGTGGCTGGTTTGTGTAGAGACAAGTTAAGCTCTAGAGCACATTGCATATTTACAGATTTTATTGTACAAGCCACTCTAATAAGCCTTAGACTGATTAGTCACACTTACCAATTGGATAATAATATTGCCCAGTAATAATTGGACACCCTTTTAAGGGCCTTTTGGTAGCTGATAATTATTAGTTGGTTGTGGCAGTAATTACTACCGTATAGTCTGGGTACTGGGCACAGCTGGAGAATCTGTGTCAGTCTTTCCCAGAGTGCCTGTGAAGTTGTATAAATACTTATCTCAAAGTGTGTGCGGTGCGTCAGCTACCTGGGCAGGGACACAAAGCACTGGTGGGACAGAGAGTGTACTGGAGGTTAGCTTGCCAGCTAAGCTGAGATCTGGACCCTATAGCTGTGCCAGTGTGGAGTATTATTGGGGACCTGGGGAGCAAGGGAGCAACCAGCCCCAGACTGACTGTGATCTCTGTGTGCACTTAAGGGAAATTGTACTTTACTGTGTGCATTTGTTATCCTTTCCTCTTATATGAGATGCCCTCCCTGGTGTTAGTGGTAAGGATTGAGGCTCCTTAATTGCTGGGCCAGGGCACAGCTGTCACAACCACTCCAAAGCCTGAATAAATGGGATCAGACAGCAGGAAAAGATCCATGAGCATGTGGTAATTCTATGGTCACTGTTAACTCACAGGCTACTGCAATCCTTGCATTCCCATGTGCAAGAGTTGCACCAAAACAATCATAGCCAGCACTGGGCACAGAAGGTGCAAAAAGATCTAGGCCTGGCCACCCCTATTTAGTTCTACCCAGGTTGCCAGTGCCATAACCTGCTCAGACAATCTGCAGGACTCTACACTTGTGAATAAACAGTTCAGCCTCAATAAATGTGATCTTCTAAGATGAAGTCTAAGTAAGACTTCTACCAAATGATGAAAACCCTATGGTCTGAACAAACATCAGGTCCTAAGCCTGGGATACTATCAGACAGTCCCTTGACGGTCCACTAGAAACCAATCTCTATAGCCCTTTTAAGAGCAGAGTCTAAGCCTGTTCCCAAAGGCTTTGAAGAAGTGACCTGTTTTCTGAGTGGATTTTCTTCTGTGGAAGGACCTCATATCTCTAGAACATACTGCGATCCATTGGGTTCCTTATACTGGGTCGCCTAGTCATGGTAAGCTCAGACAACAGCCCCCTCCAATATCAGTCCTGACTGCAGTCAGAAGTGTGAAAGCTGTACCAGTGCACCTGCCCTCTTGGGGTACTCGAGCTCACACAACCAGGGGTGCAACACTGCCTAATGCTTGTGAGTTTTTTCAATCTATTAGGGGTTTCTTCTCCAATGATGGGTGGGCTGTACTGAAAGACATAGCAGGGACTACAGATAAGCAACAAAAAGCATTACTAGAGAGAAGAACCTGTTTCCTTCCTTGCAGAACCTCAGACAGACCTTGGAAGACCTGCCAAACAGAAACTCCCCGTAGAAGAACATTCCCATGCTAGGCTTCCTTTGCTTATTACTAATTCTAGATAGCATAAACCATGCCATTATATGCAAACATGCACCAAACTTGGTGTCTTAGATACAGTAATTAGCACAGTCAAAAATTACAATGTGAGATGTAATACCTCACTGCAGAAGTTCAGCTAACAGTGCTGGCTATCTCTTCCTTGGTTCCAGAATCAAGACAGATTGAAAGTGCTGCCACTGCCTGATCTACAAGGGAGGATTTAGAAGTGTAATTGTGAGACAAACAACTCAAGAACTCCAGTCACAATGTGGTACTAGAACGTATGAACGTACTAACCCTGTGCAGTGTCTTACACTCTTTATCCAGTGATGAAGCAGAAAAGTGTTGCGATCTCTAGGAACTATGCTGTACTGCAGCGATGATACATATATTTGCTCAGGGAAGCTTAGCAAGAATATCATTCTATTCATCTAGGACTTGCAGACGGCATACCTCTTCTTGGAGGAAGACAAAAAGTATTTGGATACCTCCAAGCTGCAAAGAAAGTATTCATGAGTACAAGTTCCATGGAGGGGTGACCCATGGCTCTACTTCCTTATTCACCACATATTCATTAAGACACTTCTGAGGGAAAAGGTGAGGCAATAACGGGTTAGTTAAGGGAATCCTTCATGAGTCTTTGATTTTGTCCAAAGAAGGTTTGTGTATTGTTGTTCTCCTCTGTGTATGAAATAAGGGCATCTAAACCCTTCCAGGACACAGAGGCAAAATAATAACATTCAGCATTCTTATTTGTGCAATGGGCACCCCCATGCCTTGTCAATGTATATGAGGTCAAGCATGCAATGGCATCAGCTATCAAGGAATGGCCCACTGAAGGCAGCACATAACCTGGGTGAGGACTGTATTTTGCCTGGTGCTTAAGTCAGTCCAGGGTCCCTATGTTTGCTCACCATCTGCTATTCAACTGCCTGATTTCAAGGATTTGGCTTGCAAATGTGGAGCACAGCACCACAGCAGACCTTCCCCATCCTGGATTACTAAGTCCCTATTGGACCTGACAAGGAAACCTAGAAAGAAGAGTTATCAGTATGGACTGTAACTACCAAATAACTGCCAAGAAATTAGAGGGACCACTCCCAGAATGCATGGATTGGCTACATAACATGCAGGTCTTGAATAAGCTGATTTTGTAGTCTTGGTACTTTTATAGTGCCGTGTTTCCATGGCATGACATGCCTCATGTAATCGCGTTGCACATGAAGCCAGATACAGAAAACAGTACATCAAAGAGCAGTGGCAGGTCTGATTCAGGCATCTGCTGAGGGCCCACAGCTTCAAGGGGCCCAAGACCAGCCAATCCATTCACAGCCCCTTTTCCCACATGGGGATCAGGTGTCACTTCAGTAATCTTCTTCCATACCACATAGACGCACACACACAATCAAACCTATGGCCAATTCGGAGTGTCCAGTCCACCTACTGCATGCCACTGGAATGTGGGAAGAAACCAGAGCACTTGGAGGAAACCCATGTGAACACAGGGAGGGCATGTAGACTCCAGACAGGAGGCACTCCTGCTGATAATTGAACCAGAGAACCTCTTGCTGTAAGGCGACGTTACCTACTGTGCCACTGTGCCACCCTGCTGATAAAAGAGTTTAATTTTAAAAAGTTTTACTGTGTTCAGCACTTCTAACTCATTTTAGTTGATTTATGTGCTGAATATAACAATCATTAATGAAACATGTTGACTTTATGTTAAATGACAGATATTGCAAGTATTTCCTTCTCTATACTCATATGGCTTACCACATAAAACTGGATAACCCTGTTTTATTTATTAATTTATTATACATTAATTCATTCATTTATTTATGCCCTGCTCACCTTACTAATAACTGCTGTCTCTAATTTTCCATAACACTACCACTTATCAGAAAAGTTGATCTGAATGTGTGGTTGGGTTTTGATGTGCCGACTACAAAAAAGAAACTTTATGTTTATTTTTTTCAATCAATTTTACTTTAAGTTGATTTGAGGTTTTCAATGTGCTGAATTTTGGAATGCTGGCAATGACAACTTCAGTTTTGATTCCTTTGCATTCTGATAATTCAGCATATACTCATTTGTGCGTACATACAATTCATATATATATATATATATATATATATATATATATATATATATATATATATATATATATATATACATATGTGTGTGTGTGTGTGTGAGTGTGCACACACATTTATATATATATATATATATATATATATATATATATATATATATATATACACGTACGGGTTCACTTTGGAGTCTCGAAATACTGAAATGTGGAATTTCAGTATCTCAAGACCAAATTGTCGAATCTGCAGTTGTGAGAAACTGCAGAATATTGAACCCGGAAATGTCGAACCCGCGATACTGATGGCACGTTAGGTAAGTGTTATGTTTTTTAAGGGTTTTGGGGAGGGTTTGTGTGTTTGTGAGTGTGTTGGGGAGTTTTAGGTGTGGGTTAGGGTAGGTAGGAAAGAGTGCAAGAGTGTCAGTGTTGAGAGTGGTGGTGTTTGTATGTGATGTGTGTTTGTGCAAGGAGGTGTAGAATGTGTGGTGGTGGGTTTTCTGTCTTTCGGTGTACAGTGTGACCTTGGAGTTAGTATATATAAATAGTGGGGGGGTGCAGGTGAAGGGGGCTTGCTAACGTAACTGCAGCTTCACATCATTCACCATCTCACCTCACAGTTATTTAACCTCCTAATCAACATCCTTAAATTCAAAAGCTCATGTTACAGCAATTCTACCCATGTTGCAGTTTTAACTTACTCAGTACTAACCTGTGCTACAGCTCTTGTATTATTTAAATAGTTTCTTACCTATAAAATCACATAAGTACGTTGGTTAATATTAGTTAGCTCACAACTAATTTCTCCTGCACTCTAATGCTGTTTGCACTGAATGTGGTTTCATTCAGAATAACATTAATGTAGGCATCAGTGGTATAGCTACACATACGTGGTATACTCAGTGTAATACATTTTTGTCTGAGCATTTCCTACAAGCCTTATGGTATAAAGAGGACGGCACTGCAACATCAACTTATAAAACACAACACTTCACAATATGATTTGAGAGAGGCTTATTTATATGAAAACAAGCTATTTCAATAGTTGTAAGGGGTATTAGTTGAAACACATGTAAGGGGCAGCATTTGCAACGTGTGTACATTTTTCAAATGTATGACATTTTTGGGACACAAATATGAGATTCTGAGTATATGAACAAGCAGCAATCAGGCTTACTATTCATCAAAGCTTCATCACCTGATCTTGACTGCTAAGTTGAATGTTAAGCACTTTATACTATTTCTGCTACCATTCACTAAGTCACATTAAGTAACTTCTGTAACTTGTACCATTTTTATTAATGTGGAACTTTTCTTCTAAAGTCCCCTCTGAGGAAGGGCCTTGACCCTGATGGATATTCCTAACAATGAAGTAAAAAACATTGCTCAAACAAGTAAAATAACATCATCAGCAAAGAAGGAAGAGGAAGCACTCTAGTTATTAAAAAAATACTCACCAGAGTATTATGAGGCAGGAATGACCTGAATGAGGAAGGAGAGGAGAAAGGATAACACCAGGATGACTGTGATGGGCACGGCTCACTAGGAAACAATAAAACAAACCATGCTTTCTACAATGATAAACAGGGGGAGGACAAGAGAGCAAAAGGGGAAAATAATTAGATATTATGTCATGTTAATCAGCAGGAGAAGAGGCATTTAGGTTCATAGGTTCATAGGTTTGTACTAGGCTATCTGCCCTAGGGCATTTATAAGCCTAGCCAGAGTGTGTGTGGCTTTCACCACCCCTTAGGATGAGAATACTACGCCCTTTTAGGGTTTAGTTTACTGTGCCTCTGTCTAGTAGTGACACAGAGATGACCCCTGGGGTAAACCTACGATCTCCCATCCACTCGTCGAGATTTCTCTTGAATAGAGTCAGTGAGGGGCTCTGCCTAACATGGACTGGGATTCTGTTCCAGAGTGTAGGGAGCCTCTGGGTTATGAATCTGTCCCTCCAGCACATCCTATTTATTTCTGTGTTGAGGTTTAAGTCTCTTGTTCTCATGGCTCTGATGGATTTGGATTTTCTGAGGTGGAGCATGTCCATTAATTCCGGATTGGACATGGCCTTGTACGTCAGGCACAGATCACCTCTGAAGAGGCGGTATGCGACTGAACAGAGCTGGAGTTTTTTCAGTCGGGCAGCATATGACATATGTTTAAGACCCTTTATCCTCTTGGTGAGGAACTTTTGGGGTCTTTCTAACTGCTGCAGGTGTCGGGTGAGATACATCCCAAATGGGGCATTGTACTCAATCATTGGCCTGATAAGAGAAGAGTACAGGGGCACAATGACCTCTCTTGATCTAGATGTGAAACCCTTCATGATAAGATGGGCAATATAGAAGGTCTTCCTAACCACTTTGGCAATGTGAGTGTCAAATGAGAGGTTACTGTCAACCTGGGTCCCTAGGTCTCTGATTACCTCTTCCGTACTTAATGGATTACCACCTATGTGGTAATTTGTCGGTACCTTGTTTTTCCCAAAGGGTATGACTATACATTTTTTGGCATTCAGCTTAAGGCCATGGCTCTGGCACCAATTATCTGTTTCTGTGAGGCCTCTCTGAAGGATGTTTGTGTCCGCTGGAGTATCAATTATGGCGCCCAGTTTGCAGTCATCTGCGAACTTTGTCAGCCACAATCCTCCTATGTTTGCCTGTACCTCAGAAAAATAAATGCCGAACAAGAGGGGTCCCAGGACTGGGCCCTGTGGGACACCGCTTGTGACTGGCTTAGAGTCTGACATAGCTCCAGCAACTCTGACCCTGTGGGTTCTGTCCTTGAGCCAGTTTGCAACCCATCTTGTGACATATGGGTTTACATTTAAGCTGGTGAGTTTGTCTATGATGCCCGAGTGGGGTATTGTGTCAAAGGCTTTTGCAAGGTCAAGGTAGGCTGTGTGAACTGCCTTACCCTCATCAATGGCCTTAGTGACTGTTTCAAAAAAGTTGACCAAGTTCAAAAGGCAGGATCTGCCCTTGACAAAGCCAAATTGGGTAGGATCCAATGTCTGTAGGTCCCCAATGTCTTTGTTTATGAGTTCCATAATGATCCTCTCCATAGTTTTGCAGAC
Source organism: Protopterus annectens (assembly GCF_019279795.1). Taxonomy (NCBI): domain Eukaryota; kingdom Metazoa; phylum Chordata; order Ceratodontiformes; family Protopteridae; genus Protopterus; species Protopterus annectens. The sequence continues at coordinate 539,836,197 of NC_056730.1, read as the reverse complement.
CAGGCTTGTCAAGCTTATGGGGCGGTAATTTCCAGGATACGTAGAAGCACTGCCTTTGTGAAGTGGGACCACTGTTGCCGTACGCCACTCTTTGTGTACGTATCCTGTAGTAAGGCTAAGATTAAACAGCAGCTTTATGTGTGGGTTTAGTTCCTCTTGGAGTTCATGTAGCACACAGCCCGGGACACCATCCAGTCCCATTGATGCTGTGTTTTTAGCTTTAGAGAGGGCGGCTCTCACCTGGGCATCTGAGATGTTAGGGAGGCTACACTCTGCTGGGATAGTTATTTCTCCTTTTGGGGGGGGAGGAGAAATTTGCACTGAACCTGTCTGCCAGAATGTTGGCAATGTCAGTGGGTTCAGTGTATTTTGTGTCATTTTGGACTAACTCCGAGCACATCTGGGAGTTTCCACCCAGGTTTCTAACATAGCTAAAGAAGGCCTTGTGATTGTCTTTTGTGTCTTTTGCGATTTTTCTCTCAAAGTTGGCCTTGGATGATTTTATGAGTGATCGTAGTTTTTTGTTAGTACTGATCAGAGATGCCTTCCCTTTTAGGGATTTTGCTCTGTCATGTAGTAGCTTCCTCCTCCTGTTGTAAAGTTTGTTTATGGCTAGGGACCACCAGACCGGGCGCCTGCCTTTGGGGGAATGGGTCTTGGTTTTATTTGGGATTGCATGATCCATGCATTCTTGAAGGTGCCCATAGAAGGCATTTGCAAAGGATTCAGCAGTGTGGGTTGTGGTTTCCACTGGCCCAGGGGCCTTGAAGGATACCACTTCAGTTTTAAGAAGTGTGAAGTTGGCTTTTGAGAAGTTCTTCACTGTGGTCTTTTGTGCAGGGGGTGGGGGAGGGATGTGGATTTCCAGTGAGATTAATTTATGGTCTGATCTTACCAAAGAGGGATATACTTCTGGTGTGGAGCATTTTGTCCCCATGTTTGTGATGATCAGGTCTAGTATATTGTCTCCTCTTGTGGGAATGGTGACTAGTTGTTCCATTGCATTTGAGTTTATGAATTCTAGGAACCTTTGGGCTAGGGTGTTGGGGCTTGAGTAATGTTCCCAGTCTATGTTTGGGTAGTTGAAGTCTCCCAAAATGATGGTATTTGGAGAGACATTCATACTCTCCAGTGTTTTCAGGAAGGCTGTGTGGGGCTCCTGAGTTTGCGAGAGTGGTCTGTAGCATGCTACAAACTGTAAGGCAGTTTTGCCTATGGTTAGTTGCACCTGGATAGTCTCCGATGCTTCGTGCGTTGCCACTAACCTAGAGGTGTGGGTATCTTTGATGAAAATGGATACTCCCCCTCCTTTTGTGGTTCGGTCCAAGTTTTGGGGCCGGAAAGCATGACATGAGGTAAAACCTGATAGTGCTGGGGTGCTCTCAGGAGCCTTGAACCAGGTTTCAGTCACTGCATGGACATCGATGTTCTCCATACTGAGGAGGGCTTCGAGGGCGTGCATCTTGAGGTTTAGACTTCTGGCATTGAGCAGCATTACCCTTAGTTTTTTTCCACTTGTGTTTTCTAGGGAGGTAGGTTTGTCATTTGAGCCTTGCCTAAAAAAGGCACTATGGGGGTGGCAAGAGCCTTGGCCAATATCCGGAAGCCCAGGGGTGACAGGTGCAAGCCATCTCTTGCGAAGCAGCGTGGCTTGTCAAGCATGTCATCCCAAGCAGTCAGACATTGGATCCCCTTAGAATGACACCAGTAATTAAGCCAATTGTTAAAACTGATCATTTTGTCTTTGTACTGTGGTATCATTCTTGGTGAGGGTAAGATGCTGCTCAGGGTCAGGGTCATACCGGCCTGGGCTACATAATCAGAGAGCTCCTCTATGTCTCTTTTCATGTAGTCCAGGGAGGTACGTCTCAGGTCGTTCACACTGGCATGTACAATGACTGAGTCATATTTGTACTTGCTGTGGAGTGACCTGAGTGCTTGTGTTATGTGGCGGATTCTAGCTCCCGACAGGCAGCTTACTGTGACCTTTTCCTTGTTCAGTCTGGTGAGCGGGACGTCAGTGTGTCTGACTATGGAGTCACCTATTACAAGTGTGTCTGGCATGTTGTTTGGCCTTAAGGGCTGTGACTGTTTAGCACACTGACTTTGTGAACTATGTGTTGCATGTGCTATGTCTTGAGGTGGTGGTTGCTTGGGTGTCTGCTTAGGAGGCCTCTATTGTTTTGGTAGATTTTTAATCAGCGCCTCTGAGTATGTTTTTGTGTGTTTATGTGTTTGGTTTGCAGTTGTGATAGTTCTATGTGAGACTGGGTTTGTGGTGTGCGTGGTTACCTTCTCCTCCTGACTGGTCTTGCCAGTACTGAATTGAGAGAGCTCAGCCTCCAGTTTGGCTATATAGTTGCATCTCTCGCATATATTTATATTTGTTGGGAGGAGGAGAGGGTTGTCTGTGTACATGAGGCAGTTGTAACATTGCCTCAAGATTCCCAGATTCACCAGCTGAACAGGAGAGGACGCCAGCAACTGACCCTTCGACATGCTAGAAATAGTGAAAAGATTGCTGTGTAACTGAGTCAGAAAGGACCTATAGGGAAATGGGTACTCAACAGAATTTAGGTGAATGAAGTACTTTCTTTTGTTTAAGAGTGCTTTACCTGTGTAAAAAATGCTTTAGGAGCAAGTGCTGAGCTTTTCAGATAGAGTATAGGCTGTTTAGATTGCAAGTAGAACAGTTCTAAGGGAAAAATTGAAGACCAGACTTGGCGGAGCCAGAAAAAGTTTAACCTTGTTTAACCGGCGCTATGCACACGACCGCGCAAAGCCGTGCAAACGCGGATTTTAAGCAGTGAACTATAAAAGAGCTAGGAATGGTCCCAAACAACCAATTACTACAGCTTCTTGTGCTGAGGTCACTTCCCCCAAGGACAGGTAGGCTGCTCAAGGCTCCCCACTCCCACTGGTGAGCAAAGAAACTTCCTTCTATCCAAGTAAGGTAATGGACAACACAGGAACTACACCACAGCCCAGAATACAGCAATGCCTGTATACTGGTCTAAACTAGTCGAGAAAGGCGGGAAAACAAGGAATATTTTTTTGTTTTTTTGTAGAAACACACAGAAAATGCAGAGACAGTGATAAATTAGTTACACAGGCTAGCACACTTTAGTGGGCAGCCTCCACAGTTAAATTAAACAAACAAACAAGCAAACTTTCGATTAAATTCGACTAAATGAAACTTTAAGTGCAGATTTTAAAATAAATGCAGTAATCAGTAAAAAAACAGTTCAGGCTAGTTCAAAGTAAGCAACAGAAGCTATTTCCAGTGAAAAAAAAGCAAAGATACTTAAATCCAGAAGGTAGTCGCTTTTTCGAGTTCCTTGCTGCTAGGACCACTCTGTAAACCCACGTGGAGCTTGTCTGAGCAGTATAGCCAGAAAAAAGTCACATTAAGACATGTATTAAATTATAGCTCAAGTGATAGGGAAGACATGGCTATAGACTGACTGGTAAGCCCAAGGCTAGCTGCCCCCATGGGCCATTTTTAAACCTAGCCATTTTCCATCAAAAGTGAGAATCAAATCCTGTACTTTATGTCTGTGAGGAAAACACCTTAACTATTATGCCAACCCCCAACTCCCTGTGTCAGCCTCAAACCCCAACCTGTGTCTGTGTTTTCTGTGGAGGACAAGTACTGGGTGCAATCTGATTCATACTAAGAGCAAACACCTAGTACATTTAATCCTCCTATGCATCCAATCATTTCCATTTTCGAAAAGATCTGTCAATGTAAAATTAGATATATTTTTCACCAAAATAACAAAAGACATTCTTTTTTTTTTAATTTAAGTTCAGAAGAATGGAAATTAATGAAAGGCATCACTAATAACAGAAAGATTAGGCTCATCAAACTGGATAAACGTGGTGGCCTAGTAATGATGAATGCTATTGATTACATTAATAAAATGTTTGCTATGCTTTATAGTGACACTTATGAAAAGGTCTCTGCTAATCAAATGTATACAGCCTAAAGGAGACTGGATATGGATTTGGAAGACTTATTAGTTAATGGTTCTATTACTAATAGTGACCATGAAGTTTTGAATGTAGCACACCCTACGTCCACTATTTTTGGTATCCCTAAGATTCATAAGAACCTTTCCAACCCCCCTTCATGCAATTGTGGATGCAAATCTTCTCAGATGTTTACTATTGCCCATTTTGTTGACCTGCAACTTAAGGAGATTGGAATGGGAATTTGCCACCTGTACAGGGATTCCTGGGATTTCTTGAGTAGAATAGCTGATGACTTATATGTGAAAGATTTAATCTTGTCACCATTGGCTTTAAAGATCTTTAGTGATTCCCTACCACATTTGTCTTGAATGGTTTTATGACTACCTCTGTTTTAATACAGACTTGGATCATAATAAGATAAAAACATTAGGATTTTTAATGGAAATGGTTTTGAATAACAATTTTATTATTTTTGAAGGTCAATTATTTAGACAATGTCAGGGCCTGGCAGTGGGGGTGGCTTGCACCCCCCCCCCATATTTGCTATCCTTATTATGGTTCACTGGGGAACATTTTTGTTTTTCCCTCTATTTATAGGAATTGCTGGTCCCTTTATGGGCGATTTTTGGATGACATAGTGATCTTTGGACTGATACTGTCAACAGATTATCTAATTTCTTTTCAGTATATGCACACCACTTCTGAATTTTTGAAGTTCACTTTAAATTAATCCCAAGATCAGCTAGACCATTTAGACATTTCCATAAAAAAAAAAATAGAATTAAAAAAGTTTTGAATCTTCCACTTTTAGGAAACCCACTTACTCTAACTCATTATTGCATTTTAGTAGTTGGCACCCTAGTCACCAAAAAGGGTCTCTGGTGAAAGGACAGTGTGTGAGACTATCACGGATGGTCTCGCAAGATGATCTACTCAATCAAGACAGTTTAAAGTTAAAGCTTATGTCTCAAAGTCGAGGATATCCCACTGGAATTCTTAATGGGATATTTCAAGAAGTTAAAATTAAAAGAGAGGATGGGCTTTTTTGCCCTTCGCTCGGAAAGGGCTGCCAGCATCACATGAACAATATTTCAACTTTTGCTAATAATTTGCAGATCAATTATTACACAGCACCTATTCTTTCCTTTAATACTAATTTTTATGATATTAAGGCTATTATCCAAAAGAACTGGAACATTTTTTTTCAATCAGTCAAGAACATCTTAATGTTGTGGGACCTGTGCTGAGCACTGTATAACAGAAGGACAATTGATTTAAATCCATGTTGGAGAAAACTGCCCCCTCACAGCATCATTGTAAAATGGTTAAATATGGACACTGTAATCAATGCAAACACATTCTTGAGAAGTCCACTTCTTATACTCAAGGTTATGGGGCTGTTAGATTGTGTCAAAGTTATTTTTGTTTGAGTTCGGGGGTCATATATGATGCACAGTGTCAACAATGTGAGTGTTTTTATATTGGCAAAACCATTCAACCATTTACGGCAAGAAGTTATTGCCACCTTTATGATATTAAAAAAAAAACGGGAATAAGACCATTTGTTCCCATAGTACCCATAGATTTGGGTTTTATATTATTGATCATATTTATATGGTGAGTAGAGGGAGTCAGATGATGACTTTCTGGAATATAAAGAATTAAAATGGCAATTGAAGACCAATGCCACTGCTAAGTATGAATGATATGATTTTTATTGCGAGAGTTTTAAGGCTGAAGTCAGTTTTTTGTCTATAAGCATTTATTTATTAGTCAGCATTTTACTGTTCTAATTCAGTTTTGTTCATCAAGTCTTTATTATTATATTTTTATACAGCGAATTTGAGGTAATTTTAGGTGTTTTGTTATTTTAACTATGTTTATGTATGAAATATTAATGTCTTTTTAAATTCAGCTTGTTGAGTTTATTGATTTAATTGGTCGTGTGATTTTAGTATGTATATAAATTCAATTATTTTCGTTGTGATGGTGTTCTGAAGAAGTCCATGTATCCGGATAAAAGTGCTTAACAATTTCATTAAAGCAATGCAAGTCAATATTTGTACCAGACATAGATTAGGATGAAGCCACTGATTTCTCCACCACTCCTCTCAGATTACACCAGGCAAAAGGAGGGATGGCATGCTGATGGCATGCTGAATGCAGTACCTCTCCTTGGCCAAGTCTGTAGATTGTCTTCTCTTCCTTTAGCTGCCTTCTTCTTAGGAGGCCCCCTTGACAGAACAGTTCAGTTTGTAATGCAGACACATATGAAAACCCTGATGCTGTTGTAACTGTACCAAAGAGGACAGGCGTCATCCATCTGACTCCCAAATAGAGTAGAGGCACTCAAGGTTTACTCCATAGTGGTTGTGGTGGTGGTCCTTATCTATTTATTTTATTTACTGTATTTATTAACCAGGAATGTGGGTTGTTCTTAGGACCCTGTTAAGCGCTTAACAATTTCATTAAAGCAGTGCAAGTCACTATTTATTTTTGGCTTCTTATTTTGTTCTTGGTTTTACGAAAATGTTTTTTGGGGTTAATCTACGTCTGGTATAAGAGACTCCTGAGTAGACTACAAGTATATCCTCTTACACACATACTTCTGATCACAACAGACTCACACAGTCTAAGTTGCAAAAGCCCACCAAGCACTCCATCATAACCAGAATGAGGGGAGGAGAGAAACATTCCAAACAAAAATGACATCTTGAGTAGACTAAGAAGTTTAATCAGCTGCTGAAGGTTGCAAATGCAGTGGGCACTGCAATGTTAGCATTGATGACAGGCGTGATGCCATGGTCTGGTGAGATGAGACTGCCCTCATGCCACTGATGCAGAGACCCGTCAGGACCAAGGCCAAGACTGAAAAGATCAGCTCCAATACCATCCCCAAGAGCCTAACTAAGCATCAGGGTTGAGACACCTATTAATCCTAAGGCCATTGTTAAGGGTTTTGATCCAGCAGGCTGGAAGGCCAATCTCATCATCATCAGCAATGGCCCAGAAGGGATCAGGGTCAAGACTGGTGGCAATGGGTTAAACCCAAGCCCTACAACCCAAAAATTCCTCAACATTGATGATATTAGAATCAAAAATGTCAGTCCAAGCTGCACACTTGAATTTAAAGGCTCTAAACTAGATGGTTGCAAACCCAAATCCAGGACTGCAGCCAAGGAGGACACTGACAATGGCACTGGTATCAGCACCTATGGGTCAGCCATCAGCCTCAGTGGGAAGTGAAGCTAGGACTTGGCATGGTGTAGATAATCTAAAAGAATAAGCAAAAAAGCTTGACAAAGGGAAGGACCTCTGTGTGCTACTGTGCCAGTGGGGGGAAGGTCTTGTGACTTGGAGATCCAAATCATTCTTAGCATATCTGACTATTACTTCATTGCCAGCTATAGATTCCCATCTATGTCACTCAAATATCACATAAATTACCTCAACACTATTGAGGCATTAAATATCAAACCAAACACCATCTTACTAGAGGACGTTGTTTACCCAAGCATCGACTGGTGTACTTATACTTCTAAAAGTATTTACGGTCAGCATTTCCTAGACTTCATTAATACTAATGCACTGGAGCAACTGTAAAGCTATTGCTAGAGGCTCTAATATCTTTTCCCTAGTCCTTACCTATATAGCCTCTGCCTGAACCTCACCCAGCATACATATACATATACAGGTGTGGAAGAAACACCAAAGAAACAAGCCATAACTACTGGAAACCGATAAATCAATGTATCCTAATTAATAAATCATGCAAACTATATTTCTCTATGGAAGACCACAAATGAATCCAAAATTATCATGATGACTGTACTACACTAGTACAATATGGCAATACACTTCTACTCTTACCCAGGCCCTCCAAAAGCCAGTGCCCTCCAGGATCAGCTCTTGGACTCATCCTCTTCTCCCTCCCAACTCTACATCTAACACTCTGTGCTGAAGGCACTCTACTCTTCTTACTTTGAGTCTTAAAATCTCTGCTGATGACCTCATACTCTTTCTGACCAGGATATATTCTACCAAAGCACTACTACAGAAGGGCTTGAATATTTTATACCTGTTTCTACACCTCTGAACTTCAAGTCAAAATGCCTAAATCTAACTTATGATATACTGCACCTATACTGCACCTCTCTTAAATTTTCTTCTAGTTTTTCTTTGCAATTTCAAGATCCCTGGGGTAATCCGATAACCCAAGTCAGTAACTACAAATGGCTCAGAAAGAACATTTCACCACCATATGTCAGCTGTTGCCTAAAAGGTTGCCAATCAAAAGAAACAAACACAACATTACTCAACACAAAAAATGCATTGCTATAGCTAAAAACACCCCTTTGGTTTAGCCATATTTGAACAAACTTGTTATCTTCCATACCAGCTTTAGTCCTGTGAACTATTTTCTGGTGATACCAGAGATGGTATACATACTAACTACAGGTGATACCACAGATGGTATTCATACTGACTACAGGTGATACCAGAGATGGTATTCATGCTGACTACAGAACATCACTGGTTGAACACTCCACAGTTGAGTTACTGCTGCCCTTGAAGGTTTGAGCTGGTATTCATCCTGACTACAGGTGACACCAGAGATGGTATTCATCCTGACTACAGTTGATACCATAGATGGTATTCATGCTGACTACAAGTGATACATCAGATGGTATTCATCCTGACTACAGGTGATACCAGAGCTGGTATTCAGGCTGACTACAGGTGATACCAGAGCTGATATTCATCCTGACTATAGGTGATACCAGAGATGGTGTTCAGACTGACTACAGGTGATACCAGAGATGGCATTCATGCTGACTACAGGTGATATCAGAGATGGTATTCATCCTGACTACAGGTTATACCAGAGCTGGCATTCACGCTGACGATAAGTGATACCAGAGATCGTATTCAGGCTGACTATAGGTGACACCAGAGATTGTATTCAGACTGACTACAGGTGATACCAGATATGGTGTTTATGATGACTACTGGTGATACATGCTGACTGCAGGTGATACCACAGATGGTATTCATACTGACTACAAGTGATACCAGAGATGGTATTCATCCTGACTACAGGTGATACCAGAGATGGCATTCACGCTGACGATAAGTGATACCAGAGATTGTATTCAGGCTGACTATAGGTGACACCAGAGATTGTATTCAGACTGACTACAGGTGATACCAGATATGGTGTTTATGATGACTACTGGTGATACATGCTGACTGCAGGTGATACCACAGATGGTATTCATGCTGACTACAGGTGATACCAGAGATGTTATTCATGCTGATGACTGGTGACACCAGAGAAGGTATTCATCCTGACTACAGGTGATACCAGAAATGGTATTCATGCTGACTACAGGTTTTACCAGAGAATGTATTCATGCTGACTACAGATTATACCCGAGATGGTATTCATGCTGACTACAGGTGATACCAGAGATGTATTCATACTGACTAAAGGTGATACCAGACATGGTATTCATGCTGATTACAGGTGATACCAGAGAATGTATTCATGCTGACTACAGGTTATACCAGAGATGGTATTCATGCTGACTACAGGTGATACCAGAGATGTATTCATACTGACTAAAGGTGATACCAGAAATGGTATTCATGTTGACTACAAGTGATACCAGAGATGGTATTCATCCTGACTACAGGTGATACCAGAGATGGTATTCATGCTGATGACAGGTGATACCAGAGAAAATATTAATGCTGACTACAGGTGATACCAGAAATGGTATTCATACTGACTATAGGTGATACCAGAAATGGTATGCATGCTGACAACAGGTGATACCAGAGATGGTATTCATGCTGTCGACACGTGATACCAGAGAAGGTATTCATGCTGACTACAGGTGATACCAGAGATGGTATTCTTTCTGACTACAGGTGATACCAGAGATGTTATTCATCCTGACTGCAGGTGATACCAGAGATGGTATTCATTGTGACTGCAGGTGATACCAGAGATGGTATTCATCCTGACTACAGTTGATACCATAGATGGTATTCATGCTGACTACAAGTGATACCACAGATGGTATTCATGCTGACTACAGGTGATACCAGAGCTGGTATTCAGGCTGACTACAGGTGTTACCAGAGCTGATATTCATCCTGTCTACAGGAGATACCAGAGCTGATATTCATCCTGACTATAGGCGATACTAGAGATGGTATTCATGCTGACTACAGGTGATACCAGAGATGGTATTCATCCTGACTACAGATGATACCAGAGATGGAATTCAGACTGACTACAGGTGATACCAGAGATGGTATTCATGCTGACTACAGGTGATATCAGAGATGGCATTCATCCTGATTACAGGTTATACCAGAGTTGGCATTCACGCTGATGATAGGTGATACCAGAGATTGTATTCAGGCTGACTACAGGTGATACCAGAGATGCTATTCAGACTGACTACAGGTGATACCAGAGATGCTATTCCTGCTGACTACAGGTGATACCACAGATGGTATCCATCCTGACTACAGGTGATACCAGAGATGCTATTCATCCTGACTACAGGTGATACCAGAGCTGGCATTCATGCTAACTACAGATGATACCAGAGATGGTATTCATGCTGACTAAAGGTGATACCAGAGATGGTATTCATGCTGACTACAGATGATACCAGAGATGTTATTCATCCTGACTACAGGTGATACCAGAGATGGTATCCATCCTGACTACAAGTGATACCAGAGATGGTATTCATCCTGACTACAGGTAGTACCACAGATGGTATTCATGTTGACTACAGGTGATACCAGAGCTGGTATTCAGGCTGACTACAGGTGATACCAGTGGCAGTGTTCATATGACTACAGGAAACATGTGAAGGATACTGGTGCAATTTTCCTTATTCCTTTAGATAAGTGCAACAGGATCTCTTACATCTACCTACTCTACCATCACATGGGACTTTATTTTTAGAGGCATATCTGAAAGATGGCAAATATATGAGTTCAGCACCTCCCTTATGCTGCACTGCAGAGTCAATACTGAAAAAGAATACAAGCACCTGGTGTGAGAAAACAAATCCACACTCCAGCATCAGAGGAGGGCACATTACAAAAAACATGGAAATTAATGGAAAAACTTAAAACTATATACAAGTACAGAAAACCAGTGATACAAACTGTATAAAAGTATAGTACTACAGTGATAAATGAAATAGGTCAATATCTGGTGTTAAACATATTAAATAACCTGTATTGCAGGGCTCTCACAAAACATATATCCAAGTCCTGCAGTACAAGATACTACATACATATAATGCCAGATCCCACTACTATATTCCACAGTCACAGATATGCATACAGATGTAAATAAAAGTTATATATCAATATCAGTAAAAATCAAGTGGGTGAGTGCACTCTGAAAATATACTACTGCACTGTCAGTTTGTTATGAGGATCAAACCAAACTGACAAGGACTTGCCTTAGAGTATAGTAATATCTTGTCTGTTCAGACCACATCTCTGCCCATTATTATACTTATGAAACTGGACACGATTATTAACTTGTAAGCTTAACAGTGTAGGTAACATACTGAAATAAGTACTCCCTTTTTGCTTAAAACTGAAAATTCACCCAAAGTGAATATGGCTTTGATGTGGTGAAATGAATAATTTGCCTATGTTGAGACACAGTTTTATTTTTACTTCTTTATTTTTATTAACAAAAATAAATATTTTAAAAGCTTTATGTTAAAATGTTGGAAAGTAAGAAATCTATGAGAACGGGTTTTCAAAAAGTATGTTACTTTATATAAAATATGCTCTTTATGCTTGTTAGGATATTATATGGCATATTATGTATTTTTATAGGTTCATAGGTAGGTTCTAGGCTATCTGCCCAAAGGCATTTATAAGCCTAGCCAGAATGTGTTGGCTTTCGCCGCCCCCTTAGATTAGTTCCCTGTGTCTCTGGCCAGCACAGCCACTGAAGTGATCCCCGAGGTAAACTTTCTGTTTCCCATCCACTCATCAAGGTTTCTTTTGAAGAGTGTTAGCGAAGAGCTCTGCCTAATGCAGATTGGAAATTTGTTCCAAAGCATGGGAAGTCACTGGGACAGGAATCTATCCCTCCCGCACGTCCTATTTATTGTTGTGGTGAGGTTTAGATCCCTAGAGCGTGTGGCTCGTGAGGATAAGGTTTTTCTTTAGGTGGAGCATGTTCATCAATTCTGGGTTGGACATGGCATTGTATGTCAGGCAGAGATCACCTCTGAGTAGGCAGTATGCAACTGAGTACAGCTGGAGTTTCTTCAGTCGAGCTGCATAGGGCATCTGTTTGAGGCCAGTGATCCTCTTGGTGAGGTACTTCTGTGGTCTTTCCAGCTGTTGCAGGTGTCTTGTAAGGTACATCCCAAATGGGGCATTGTACTCTATGATGGGTCTGATGAGTGATGAGTAGAGGGGCACAATGACCTCTTTTGATCTGGATGCGAACCCTTTTGTAATTAGGTGGGCCACTTAGAAGGATTTTCTAACCACTTTGGCAATGTGAATATCAAAGGTGAGATTACTATCTACTTGGGTCCTCATATCCCTTATTATGTCTTCCGTATTTAGGGGACTACCACCTATGTGGTAGTTTGTGGGTACTTTGTTTTTTTCCAAAGGGGATGACTACACACTTTTTGGCATTTAGCTTGAGGCCATGATTTTGACACCAGGTATCTGTCTCAGTGAGACCCTTTTGGAGGATGTCTGTGTCAGCCAGAGAGTCATTTATAGCCTCTAGTTTGCAGTCATCTGCAAACTTGGCCAGCCATAGTCCTCCTGTGCTTGCCTGTACTTCTGAGAAGTATATTCCGAAAAGGAGGGGTCCTAGGACTGAGCCGTGGGGAGCGCCACGTGTAACCGATTTAGAGTCAGACCTAGCTCCTGCAACTCTCACCATGTGGGTTCTGTCCATGAGCCAGCTGGCAGCCCATCTTGTGACTTAGGGGTTTATGTTCAGGCTGGTGAGCTTGTCTATAATACCAGAATGGGGAATGGTATCGAAGGCCTTTGCGAGGTCTAGGTAGGTTGTGTATACCACCTTTCCCTCGTCTATAGGCTTGGTAACTGTCTCAAAGAAGTCCATCAGGTTTAGGAGGCATGATCTGCCCTTAACAAAGCCACACTGGGTAGGGTCCAGTGTTTGGAGGTTCCCAATGTCTCTGTTAATGAGTTCCATGATGATGCGACCAAGCTAGTCAGGCTTATAGGGTGATAGTTCCCGGGGTTTGTTGTGGCTCCACCTTTGTGGAGCAGAATAACTGTTGCTGTGTGCCACTCTATGGGTAGGTAGCCTGTGGAGTGGCTGAGTTTGAACAGTGTGTTTAGGTGACGGGTTAGTTTGTCATTGACCTCATGTAGAACGCAGCCTGGGACTCCATCCGGTCACATTGATGCTGTGTTTTTGGCTTTGGAGAGGGCTGTTTTAACCTGAATGTCTGTGATTTCAGGGACTCTACATTCTTCTGTTATGGTTATGGGCCCTTTGGGGGGTGAGAGGGGGGATGAAGCTTGCGCTGAACCTGTCTGCCAGGATATTGGCGATACTGGTTGGTTCAATGTATTTTGTGCCATTCTGCACTAACTCCGAGCAGATCTGAGCATTGCCACTTAGATTCTTAACATAGCTAAATAATGCCTTGTGGTTATCTTTGGAGTCCTTGGCAATTTTTCTTTCAAAGCTCGCCTTGGATGATTTTATGAGGGATCGTAGTTTCTTGCTGATACTGATCAGGGATGTCTTCCCTTCTTGGGATTTTAATCTTTTCTGTACTAGTTTCCTCCTTCTATTGTATAGCTTGTTTATGGGAGGAGTCCACCAGACTGGTTTCCTTTTCTTGGAGGAGTGAGTCTTGGTTTTGCTTGGGATAGCCTGATCCAGGCATTCTTGTAGGTGCCCGTAGAATGCATTAGTAAAGGATTTTGCAGCTTGGACAGCGTTATCCTTTAGCATGGGGGCTTTGAAACTTTCCACCTCAGTCTTAAGTAACACGAAGTTTGCTTTTGAAAAGTTTTTCTTGGTGGTTTTGTTGTCCAGGGGTGAGGGCGGAATTTGGATATCCAAAGTGATTTGTTTATGGTTAGATCTAACCAGCAAGGGGTTGTCCTCCGGTGTGGAACACTGGTCGCCCATGTTGGTGATGACCAGGTCCAGTATGTTGTCACCTCTGGTGGGAGTGTTGACCAGTTGAACCAGGGCATTTGAGTTTATAAATTCTAGGAAATGTTGGGTAAGGGAGTTAGTACTTGAGCAGTTCTCCCAGTTAATGTTTGGGTAATTGAAATCACCCAATATTATCGTGTTTGGTAGGACCTTTATTTTTCCCAGTGTTTCCAGAAACACAGAATGGGGGTCCTGGGACATGTTGGGTGATCTGTAGCAAGCTACAATTTGAATTGCAGTTTTGCCATTAGTTACAGGTGGATGATCTCTGAAGCATCGTGCTGTGCCATTAACCTGGAGGTGTGGGTATCCTTGATGAATATGGATATGCCCCCCACCTTTTGTATTTCGGTTTGGGTTCTGTGGTCGAAATATATGGTATAAATTGTAGCTTGGTAGTGCTGGGGCGCTCTCTGGAGCCTTAAACCAGGTTTCTGTTACTGCACATATATCGATTTTCTCCATACTGAGGAGTGCCTCAAGTGCATGCATTTTGAGGTTTAGACTTCTGGCATTGAGTAGCATTACCCTCAGTTTTTTGTTACTTGTGCTATTTACGGCGGTGGGTTTCTCTTTAGAGCCTTGCCTAAAAAAGGCACTATGGGGGTGGCAAGAGCCTTGTAGAACATGCTATTAGTAAAGGGTGATTCACATTCATTGCGCATGTTTACAGTCAATCTGTGAAATCATGTTTCATTCTGGAGTTGTACGATGGCAGTCCATAATTACAGGGTCTTGCATATGGTTTGCTGTAAAGCTTATAACCGAGAAAAGTGTTAATTCATAGATAATGGTTATGTGAAATTTCTTGCAATACAAATGAAACAACTGAACCTAATAACTATTTTTCAAAAGCTTTAATAAATTCATTGAAACAAAATCTGCCTGCACAATATAAAAAATGCACACATTTAGTATAATGCAGATATAGACAGTTAAGTTATGAAATGGCTACTATTATTAAGAAAGAAATTAATTTTGGCAAATAAAACTGTACTTTTTACAGGTAGAATACTCTGCAACCATACCTCCCAACCTCTTAGCACAAGAAATCTGGACAAAACTTAAAATAATGGGGGACATAGGCCCAAAAATAGAGACAGATTTTAAATATTGCTCTTATAAACCTAGAAAGTGCTAGAATAATAGGGCTTGTTTTAGCATGCATTTTCTGAAGGGTATAAAGTCTAAAACTGAAATGTATGTCATTATTCAATGACTTCAATACTCAATGATTTGCCATAAAACCAGACATTTTATGAGGAACAAAACTAAAATAAGAGGCAAAAATCTAGACATTCTGTGAAAATTTGGACAGTTGAGAGCTATGTCTGCAACCCTCAGGTCGGAGAATGTTTTCCTAATATTCGAGCTATATAAATAAACCAAATGAATTTTAAAGCCTCAGAAGTACAATATTCAGATTTCAGATAAACTGACTATTTCTTGTACATTTTGGCCAGTGGCCTTGGATTTAGTGAATTTACACAGCTGTGTAGCAGACAGGTAGACTCCCCCTACCTCCAAATGTGGGGCAGGGGAGCTACCCTCTTGCAGGAACTTAGTAACGGCTGTTCCTCTGCATACTTTCCTCTTCTTCTGTAGGTGTATATGGTGACTTTGTCTTATAGTGAGTCAGACTTATCTGTCATTTTGCCAATGTGTGTTCAGACAGTTGACACATTCTCAAATATTCTGAAATGGCTGTATCAGGAAAAATGTGCAGTCAATTAATTGGAAGTCTATACCTGTAGTAATTATTAATATTCTGGGGAAAAAACTCTCAGAAAATGCATGCTAACACAAATTTTGTGATTGTAGCAACTTTTCAAGTTTATAAAAGGAATATTTAAAATCTGTCCCTATTTTGTGCATTTGTTCCTACATTACTTTAGGCTTTGTCCAGATTTTTTATACTAAGAGATTGAGAGGTACGCAGTGAAGTCATTTTGTAGTCTGACAAAGGTGACTGTAGTTGTATGAAGTATGAGTCTGGGACAAACTCAGAGGCTGTCCCATGAACACCAGTGGATACTTTCTTTTCTTTTTTAGCTTGAAAGATTCTGGAACATCTTGTGTTATGTTTCTAAAGAAGTATTAGCTTTCCTTTTTCGTACTGGGGAATTTGGCAGCCACTGGATATACCGAACTTGGTGTTAATGCTAGTTTCCTAGGTGGAGTACTGTAAGCTGCTGTGGGTAGCAGAGTCATTGTTTATATGTTTGTAACTGGCGAGTAACTTTCTTTTTTTACATATGAATAAAGAAAAGATGCATTTTTGTAAAAAAGCTACATTATAATTTAATTTGACACTGGGGAACTAAACATTTGCAGTTTGTATGTGGAACTGAAAGGCTAGAAACAGTGAGGGATATAAACTAAGAGAGGGCATATGAGGGTTTTGTATAAAAGTTAGAAATGGAACAGGGTCTGATGGTTGTCTAAAGCCAGGCATTACAGTCTTGGTTGAGTAGCTTTCCACTGCTGCCTTTATGGAGATGGGCCATGGCCTAACTATCAGATGCTAAGAGTAACTCATTACTTAATGTTTATAGTATTTTTATACAATTTGTATACTTGTTATCAAGTACTTTTTTGACAGGAAAGATTTTCCTGCTTTTTGGGTTTGTTTTTATTTAACTTTAAAGTTTAAAATTAGCTCACTGATGGTCTGTAACACAGGCATATGTCCATTCTATGAAGATAACAAATTATTACATATAAAAACTAAAGTATCACTACCAGCAAATGATGTCAGGGTGTTAAGTATGAAGTAGTTCTTTAATTTGATGACGTTTCTGTACATTTCACATTCAATTTCCTGTGTCCCTGTAAAGACAGAGCAAGTACATATTGTCTGTGTTCTACACATTCTCACAGTCTGTCCTTGTTTGCCCTTTGGGCAGTTGATATGCATAGTGTGTGGGCAGCGAGTTAGGGATTATGAACAGTTATATTATCAAGCTATCTTGCAGCATCTTCTCTTGATTTGCACTGCGTGCATAAATGACACAAAGGTTATCCTTTAGGTCTTCAGCAATTCAAGCACTAATAGACCATATAGTTTCCTTCACAGCTTAGCTCCCTGTGCTGCAGTGTTCAGGTTGTCAACTCTGCTTGATGACAATATCTGGATACTGTAACCTTGTACCCTTGATATGCTTAGTGACTGGCAGGTGGTCTCACTACAACAGCACAGTGGTTAAGTACAGTTTTCAACACATTTGAACACTGCACTCAGATAAGAAAATAGAATTTTTAGCATCCTTTTTTAGATAAACAAAGTACTTTGAAGTGCCTTACTGAGTGTCATGTGATCCTTTTCAATCACATTTAGAAAATCATATAAAATTATGTGACGTCTAGAACCCAAAACAAGGGAAGGAAGTCAGTTCCCTGTCAGTGTGTGCAGTGAATTTCACTGCTCCTGAAAGTTCCTTTGGCAAAATCCACAGTTTGTTTTTTCTTGGATACCCACATGTCACTACATCCAAGCTGGAATGCATTAGTTGACAAATCTACTTATTTCTGACTGTAAAATATCAAATCACTTGTGACACTACAAGTTGGACCTTTAAGGCTGTGATGGGCACTAGCTGGCTTGACTTTTTGCAGTCTCGATTCTGCACGGAGATGCAGGACTGGATTTAAAGGTGTATACACTCCACTCATTTTTAGCATGAAACTTTAAAGGTAATCAGTTGTGCCCAAAATACAGCACACATTTTCTGTCCTGTGGTGTTGAGGTGAAGACATGCTTGAATTTGTTTTTGTCTTGGTCCAGCCTAAAATAACTTACAAATAAATTAAATAGGCAGGGAACTTCAGTGTGTCAGAAATTACATTTACCAGGACTCAGCTTTAGATTGACAGCATTCAGCTGGTACTGTATTATACTGCATGGATGACTGGTTCTTTACTTATAATTATTTGTGGACTATAAGTTACCCTGAGGTCCCACCAGCTGAGGAAAAATACAAGACTCTCTGTTGCCTGCAGTCTTGAATTACCCTGTTAAATAAATAAAATAAGGTGGATGTTTAGTTAAACATGGTAAATCTTTTGAGTGAGCCAACTGAAAACCACAGAACAGGTGAGCGGTGCAAGTGCTAGCATGATGACTTGCAGAACCAGCACCGTGAAGATCTCCTGCAGTGGAAAGTAGGGGTTATGCAGAATTTTCCAAATGATATAGTAAACATTTGGCACTGATACTGTTTTTTCAAGCTCTAACTGTAACCTTTTTTATTATCACAGAAGTATTCCTAATTAAGTTTACTTCCTCTGAAAAACACCAGTTTATTTACTGCAGACATCTGTATATATGCTGTGCCTGTTGCTAGTCTATATGTCATGGTACTGCTGCATACTGTAGGGTAATGCATGGCTATTCAGATGTGGGTCTAGGGTCACCATGATAGGTTTCAGCAATCTTGCACTTACATTTTGGGTTAAGACTAAGTTGTAAGGCTGTGGACACATTTCCAGGCCTCTGCTATCTTTCACATACATGTGGGGTTGCAGCTTACTTGCAAGGCTGTGGGCACATCTTCAGGTGTCTGCTATCATGCACATAAATGTGGGGGAGCATTTTTGCTCTCAAGCCTGTATCTCTCCTTCACCTGTGTGTGAAGATTAGTTTGTTCCTTTTATTTTGCAACACAGGCAGAGCAACAGGCTAACTGTGCTGACTGATGTAGGAGGCAGGTGAGACTTTCAGCACAGAGAGGTACATCTGTGTATTAGTTACTGACATGTACTATATCAATGGTACCATATGAAGAAAATCTTACTTATGTCACCCTTCATACTGTGTCTCCCTGCTGCTGGACATGGTGATGCCAATAAGCTGTAAGAGTGTCAGACACTGCTAGCCCTTTGTTCCACTTGTGACTGCAGTACTTGTGGATGACAGGAATGAGACTGGAATTGCTGGAGGATCCAACCAGTCAGTGGCAAGCATTCCAGTTGATTCACCTAATGTGGCCCTGCTGTCACTGTGGCAGGGATTCAGGAGGCAGCTGACAGTGCAGTACTGGGTATCTACAAACATGCCCCTCCACAATCACATTCTAATGTAGGTGAAAAGCAAACTCCTGCTGTCAGGCCACCAGAAGAAGGAGTGAACCCTGCCACTGGCCATCCTGATCCATTTCAGTCATCTGATGGGTCACACAGACAACCCTCTACACTGGTCATCTGCCAGTATTCTGCCTTTACATCAAGATACTCCCATCAAGATGTACCCCATCCATCTGTGCCTCAACTTAATCCATGTGCGCTGTTCACTCCTCTCCATCACCATTTGTCCACCATCCACACTACCACACCTGTCCTCCCCATTTCCAAATCACATTTCCTATCAGTCCATCATTCTCCACACACAAACACACACACACACACACACACACACACACACACACACACACAAAACAACATACATATATGCATTTGTATACGTAAATAAAATAAGGCACCTATTCCCTCAAAAAATGTATCTTGCTTTGCGCCCACCTGCTTTTCGTTTATGCCTCCCTTTTATGTGTTCCTTTGCTTGCTATATTCACACATTCCTTAATGTCCTCCACTCCCTTTTCGTGAAAACCACAAGTGACCAGGTGAATGGACAGCAGGCAAATGGTGTTTACATTGTGCTGTATGTTATCACTAGTTGCTGCTTTCTGACAGCTTGCCCCACCATTTCTGACTCATTCTACCTGTTCCTACCTACCTTTCTCAGGTTTACATTAGCTGACACATGGCAGTGGCTCTGCAAACTGCTTCCAGCTCTGCTCCATTGTGGTTGACTTGTGTGCATTTATAGGATGGTTCTAAGTTCCAAATCAAAAAGCAGATATTTTCTCACACAATGTGTGAAACTGAATATTTGTGTGTACTTTACACTGCTTTGCATCACTGCTGTGGCACAAACCTTTCTCCAGCATGCAGCCCATCACTATGAATCCTGGATCATGATTTAGCCATGGAAACTAGATTCTAAAAACTCACAAGTACACATGGCTTACAAGCAGGCGGCCATATGCATGCATACACATGCACATCAGTGAGTGCACGTGTATATGCATATTATTATAAATATTAATATGTATATAAACTTTTCTTAAATGCCTAAACTTAACCATTTGCAATGTAGATTCACATATGGCAGTCAGAGTTACCGCCTATTCCTTAAGTGTACATACTCTGAAACTCGCTGGTAACAGATTCCTGTCAAATGCACAAAGCTTTTTCTTTCAATTGCAATTCTTTTAATGAGGCAAACCAATTACATACAACTGACTCTCTTCAGTACCAGTGTGGAAGAACTATCTAGTTAAGTGACTTGCTCAAAGTCTTAGAGTCGGTAAAACAGAGGCCGAAGGATTTAGAATCCAATCCAAGACTATAGGATGAAGCTCATTAGTGGATCAGAGCCTTAATCCTCTTAACATTCATGTCATGGCATTGTTAAACCACCAGGCTTAAAAAGGATCAGGTCTTACTGACTAGCCATGTCAAGCTATACACCTTGAACTGATCTTACAAAATTAATCATGCTCACTGTCAGTTCCTTTTGAGGTCTGTCAGATTAAGGCTTTATTAGAAAGAGAAACACTGGGAAAAACATGCTATGAGATAAACAGCCATTTAGGTCAACTGTTGGGGGGTAGGATACATTACTGTACAGAATAGCAAAACTGTTAATGGTATGTTTTAAATTTCAGCCCTACAAATTTTGATAGTTTCAGAATAAATATGTTGACTTTGTAGTACATTTTCTTGCATTCACGATAAAAGGGATAACACTCATAGTATTCCCTAATCAGAAACAATAGTTACATTAATAGAAACTGCTCTCAACAGTAACAGCAGTGTCACATTAACAAAAGCTGTCCTCACCAGTAATGGTAGTCACATTAATGAAGCTGCCCTCATCAGTAATGGTAGTCACATTAATGAAGCTGCCCTCATCAGTAATGGTAGTGTCACATTAATGGAAGCTGCCCTCATCAGTAACAGTTGTGTCACGTGAGTAGAAGCTGTTGTCACCAGTAACGGTAGTCACATTAACGAAGCTGCCCTCATCAGTAATGGTAGCATCACATTAAAGGAAGCTGATGTGATCATTTCAGTCAAAGTTAAAAAGCTAACTAGCCTACTAAACTAAGTCTGCATTTGAAGTCAGAAACTCTGATGGTTAACACTTACTACTTCATATCAGCTCTTATAAGCAATATCTACTGTACTACAACACCGGAGTCAAAAAGAAATGTCCACTCTATATTCACAGTGTCTATCCCCACTATAAGTACGCCATATCCCCATATCTTAAAAACTATTACATACCTGAACAAAGCACCTATTTTACTTACTGTTCTCTCTCCACTCTATGAACATAAATAAGATCATTTTATAATCAGTGATCATATGTCTAAGGATTTTGTGTACACTTTTGTGATACAAGCTGGAGTTTAATCAGATACATACTTGCATATTCTGGCTTCTGAGGCATGTAATATCTTTCAGAGAACCTAAGCAGTTTATTTAGTCGAGTACTGAACATATGCCTGGCTACACGTCTTTCTGTTGCTGCCAACTTCACCAGCTGCTCTCCAGAAGTGACACCTCTTCCCAAAGTTCTTAATGTTACGTGATCCTGCCCTACTCTCCTGAGCAGGTCCACAGTTAAAACTTCATACATAGAATGTATTCCTCTACACTCAGGGGTAACAGAATGCATGCATTTTTAGGGAATACTGAAAACTCTTTACTGTGCCTCCCATGCAAACTCACAAAACATGACACATCTGCCTATTTTAAAAGCATTTTTACAGCATATGTACAGTGATTACCCTACCACACACATTAATGTCATCAGTCTACAAATAGAACAGTCAGGATGCACTTATACATGAGCTAACTGAATGGTTCTTGGCAATTCATTGCGCTGTGCTTCATCCCTTCAGTGAGGCAGTCAAAACTGGGGACAATATACAGTGAGATGAATTAGCAGACACCTGTATGAAGTCAGCCAAAAATGCTGACTGTGCCAGCCTTTTATCTATGAGAAGGCAGAACCATACTTTCCAGGAGCAAATTATAATGCTAAATTTGATAATAAAATTATTAATAGCTACATACACTTAATGCAAAATCATCATTGGGCAATTCAGAGTCAAAGAAAAATAGTTAATTGCATATATCAAGCATCATAATCATAAGCAAAACTTTAACTTCAGTTTTTTAAACAGGAAATAATACAGGTATACTTAGGACCCTTTAAAGCCAAACCATAGGCCACAGGGGCAAGTGTAAATACAGTAGGTTTTTCACCTTGGTGAGCTCCTACGTTTTTTCCTTGAGGAATTAAGTTTGCCTAAAATGTGCTTGCACTGTTCTGAAGAAGTGCACTTGTTAATGAGGAAAAAAGTGCTAAACTTCAACTTTTAATAAATTTGTATTGAGCAGCCCTCAGTGTCTTTCTCAGAGGACTTGCAGCATAACTTTTTCCTTGGTTGATCATCTATAACAGCTTTATTTAATTGTTTACCCCGTGCTATTTTTACCTGTGTAATACACTGTTGTCTCAAATCTAATACTGCCTTATATGTTCTACTTATTAGTCTCTTCTGGTCTGCTAGTTCTGTTCTGGCCTCAATTACAAAATCTACTATTTGTGGTTTAACAAAATTATTGTCCAACTTCTGCAAACCTTCTTTAAACTCTAATATCAGACCGAGACATGCGAGTTGAGCCAAGTTCAATATCAGAAAAAATTTGTTAGTTTGATTCCATTTTATTACCGCTTCTCCTTTTATCATCTGTTTCCAAAATCTTTGCCTTTTTTTCTTCAAATTCTTATAATGTGTTTTCCTACATCTCTCATATTACTATATATATATATATATATATATATATATATATATATATATATATATATATTATTAACCTCTTATGTTAATCTATTTTTCCAACAACAGGATCACTTATGGGCATCTGGGCAGACGAAGGTCAATTCATATTTTTAGAAGGAACACAGAACATACAGAGAAAACACATACAGACACTGCTAAAACATAGACAGAAAATCCATAAAGACAAAATTCAGATGTCACGAATGAAGCAGAACACTGAAGTAGTGAGGTAGAAAACTTAATCACTACACCATGTTGCTGCTGCAGAAATTCACTTATATAAGTTACAATATACACAAGTCAAATACTGGAAAATAAGGCAATTAAGTATGGTACAAAAGTATTACAGGAAAATAATTCTAAAGACAGGAGTAAATAAAAATTAACTAGTTATGTGTTTGATCTTTCGTAACCAATGCCCCAAATTGTTTGTCAATTACTTTAACTAGTGATTTAAGCAAAATGCAAACTGTGAAGAACAAAGTATGCATGTTACTGAAACCAAATATTTTATGTTTTTTAATTTTGGATAAAGTGGGATCACTTGGCAAACCTAACAATCTATGCAGAGGCTGCAAGTCTACACATGTTGCATGGGCCGCTTGTCGTTTTAAGAAACATATCAATTATTTGCATATTAACTTTAATTTTAAAGTGGACTAGCACTCACCATCACTTAGCTGCCTGATAATGATCCATTTCTCATCTGCAACAACCAGTGAAATGAATGATTCATTACTGCTGTGCCACACTCAGGATACCCACTAACAAATCAGAAAGCCAAATAAGTCTCTACGTTAATTTTAAAAGTTAAGCTTGGTGATAACTTTACCTATAAAATTAGTTTACATAGTCATCAGGTGGTCTGACTGGTGCAACAGATGAGGAAGTTTTACTTTGGTACACTGAAGGTAAAGTTTTGGTGCTCGGTCAGTGGTGAATTAAGTGTATCTTGAGTCAGTTTTTAAACCATGGGCACCTGACACATAATTTCTTCTTGGTTTTTTGAATACAGATAAATGTTTGTATTCTTTTGGATTCACTTTCCTAATTAAAGACAATTTGAACCACTGGAATTACAATCCACCCATCCATCCATCCGCAACCCATTTTTACCATTTTGAACATGGGGTCAGAGTGTCAACCAATGTATATATCTAGCTATTATAGCCAGTTAAATGTGTACACCTCAAATGTCTAATTGTGAAAAAAAAACATGTCCACAGTGAAGTATTCTAATTTGCTTTAAAAAAACACATCCAAATCCTGGAAAGCCAGACTAATGACTGTTTAACTTGATATCATTACAGCCACAGTCAGCCATACTCATTCACTTACAGCCCTCAATCCCAGCACTTATAACCCCATTGCTGGCTCTGTATACCTTAGAAATCAGGCTGTGGTAAAAGTATTGAAGTAATTGTGGACACAGTATATTTCAAGTTTGTTTCTAATAAACACAAAGTAGCTCAAATATGTCAATATATTTCACACAAAGGCATTCTAGTCTTGCAAAGCCAGACTATTTAAACTCAGCAAACAAGAGGGTAAGCTATTTTCATCCACACACAAACCCTACCCCTACCCAGTAGTTTACAGTCTGCACCACATCTGTTTGTAATAAAAAGCACCTCTCAACTTAACCACAAGAATCAGAGACAAAGCCAGAAAATAATCAGAGACAACGGTCCAGAATCACAGATATTTCTTTTATATACTTTAACATTTGCTAGTAAATACCATGCATTTTGAAGGATATGAAGTCTGAAACTCAAACATTACATTATTTAGTGACAACAGTCCTCAATGATTTGCCAGAAAGAATAAACTGTATGAGGAACACACTTAATATATGATGGGAAATCAGGAACAGTTGTCAGCTATGTAGTTTCAACTGTGTACTCAGGGACAATTTCAACTTTGTTTTACAGAAACAATAACCAAAGAGTTGTTCTTCTTTTGGCTATTCCTGGTTAGGGGTCGCCACAACGGAACTCCGGTCCGCTAATGATTGTCAGTAGATTTTTATGGTGCCAAGGTACCAGTCTAACGCCCAACCTTCAATGAAGGCATGCCCATTCACACATGTCTTTTGAATGCCACTCGACTGCAGGGAGGACATGCAGACTCCACACAGAAGGCGCTCCAGCAGAGAATCGAACAGGAGAACCTCTTGCTGTGAGGCGACAATGCTACCACTACACCACCAAAGCTACTAAACAATAACCAAAGAATAAATATTTTAAATTATTTTATGCAAATGCATACTTGTTCTGTAAAGCCATACTTTAAAATAAGCAAAAAAGAAGGTAAGCTGCTCTCATCCACAGCAACCTTCCCACCCCCCTATTTAGTGATTGCAATCACTTGTGTATATTAATTCGGAGCTTTTCTCCCCGGGCCTCCACTGTGAATGGACACATGTCCAGTTGGACTATCCCAGTTAACAAATGCAAAATAAATAAAATAAATAAATAACAAATATTTGCCAGAAAACACATTTTATGATGAGGTGAACCTGATGCCAAAATGTGAAGTCAAGTTAGGCGACATTCTGTGACATCATGAACAGTTTCAATGTTTTCATACACTCCCAACATACTTGCATACAAATGCAAACTAGCTCTGAAACACCAGAGTTGAAAATGAGTAAACAACAAAAGAGCAAGTTGCTTTTCATAGACAATCAGTTTTCCCTCCTTTAAACTGAGCAAGCAACATCCACACCCAGTCCCTACTCCCTGTTTAGTGACTGCAGTCCTCAATACCTAACCAGAAATACCACAAATTATATCAGGCAAAGACTAAAAAATATGAGGCAAAGTCAGGGACATTCTGCAAAATCAGGTACAGTTTCAACTTTGTTTCACAACAAACAGACAGCAGAGAATAAATATATGTCATACAAATACACACTATTCTTGAAAAGCTTGCCTTTAAAATGAATAAGTAACAAGAAGTAAGTTGCTTTGCATCCACAACCAGCTCTCCTGACTAGTGACAGCAATCTTGCATGAGTTATCAGAAGACCACAGACTTTATGAAGCACAAAACAAAAAAAGAAGCAATGTCTGGAGCAGTTTCATCTTTGTCACAAACACAAACGGTAGTCAGAAATGAAGACAGGCTTTAAATTTGTTTCATTCTTCCACAGGTAGACTACAGGCCCACTTTTGTGACTGCAATTCTCAATCCTATATTTCGCTACCTGCCAGGATTAAATAGAAAAAAAAAACGTCCTTCAAGAGCAACCGACATGTTACTTTCATCCACAGTTAGCACAGCCCCTACCCCATGTATTTAGTGGCTGCAATTCTTAATTCAATACTATATCCAGTTGGCTGCCAGGATGATGATGATGATGATGATAATAATAATAATAACTTCCATCATGAAACAAAGAACATTTACTTTATCCACAGCCAGCTTGGCTTATCAGCTTCATAGCCAAGTACTAGGTTAGCTGCCCTTGTGGGTCATTTTAAAGCTAGTTAATTTCCCTGTCAAAGGTAAGAATCAAACCCTGTACTTTGTGTCTCTGAGGTAAACATCTTAAGCATTATACAAACCCCCAAACCACCTTATTCAATTAATTGACTGCAGTGTTTATTTATCTCACTCGATTTCAACTTCTTTGTTCAAGAATCAAGGACAACTCAAAAAACTAACAGGGAACAGAGGCTTAGAAAAAGGAACATTTTTTTAATGTTCTAATTAACTTAGGAACTCAGTAGTAGAAGAGCAAAGTTTGGGTTCGCGTTTTCTGAACAATAAGAAGTATGAAACTCTAATGTCTGTTGATACTGATTGACTGTGACCCTCAGAGACTTACCAGAAAATCAAATACCTTAAAAGGGTCAGGTCAAAAATATAAAGTAAAACCAAGGGCATTCTGAAAATTCCCTGAGAAAGATGAGACATAATTATAACTGGTTTCCTGCCAGCATACAAAACAATTTACATTACTGTGACACTCTGTTCCATTTCCTCAAAGTGCACAATCTCTGCTGTACATACTGTTTAATATTCATGGGCCTTAAGCTTGTTACCTTCCTATGAATCATGACAAGGCAATGAATAGAATGCTGTGGTGTTTTGCAGCATAGATCTTTGACCTTATTCACCTCTAGGGACTTATTCATTCATTCACTGACTTATTTATTTATTTATGTATTTATTTTTAAGTAAGTAAACATTTTTTACTTAAAAATAAACTACTTAATAAAAGAATAAAACATCTTAAAGAGAAGAGCATTACTTATCCATACTGTGCATGTGTAAAAAATAAGGACTGGGAGTAACTTTTTTAGCTAAAAAGGAAAGACAGCATAATGATTATATTCAGCACACACACTAAAACAATTTGGCATTGCTGAACATAAGTTTTTTTTTTTTATTTTTGGCTGGCCAAGCCCCCAAACCTTCGTAATCAGTGGATGTGTTGACTGACGACAGATGAAGACAAAGGAATACCATACAGGATAAATCTGCATTATTTTTAAACATGGTAACAAAAATATTAAGGCTTCATGTTTATGTGTATGTGTTTCTATATATGTGTGTGTATATGTGCATGTGTAGGTGAGTTCTTGTGTGTAATAAATAAAATATCTTGCGTGGTATGATTAAGGATAAGTTCCCCATGAGACCTGATTTGAATTCCCTAATCCTATATTTCATTAATTAAATCAGACTCCACATAGTTTATTTATCCATTATGTTTCCCAATGTTTAGGTCGCAACTAATGCTTCCCTTCCACTTCAGTTGGCTGCAGTAACTACGTAAGTTATCTACTGCATATGTCTTTATGGCATTTTTAACCTTTTACTAATGTGGCTACTTCTATCCAAAGTTCTGATATTCTGCATGGAGACACTGAGGGATCAGATACCAGACAGACCTGCTGCTAAGTCAAATTGTAAGCGCCAGGGCGACTCACAGCTTCCCTTAATATTATACCACATCTTCCTACTTCCTTAAAGATATGCTACATATTCATTTTATTACAAAAAGACTACATGCCTATTAGTGCACGCTCGCATACACACGCAGATATATATTCTGGAAGCACATTTCACTATATCTCATTTAGACGAATCACAAATCACTGACAAAAATGTACTGAAAGCTCATTTCAGTGAAATCACATTTCAGTGAGTTACAATTCATAGCAAAATTATCAATAGATAATCTGTGTTGATATAGTTTGTGTACCAGCATGGATTCACTGTGTGTGTTTTATTCTTTTTTCTCTACAGTTGTGCAGCCATTGAGTTGGGACTTTCCCCCTTTGTAAAAAAAAAAAAAAAATAACCTTTTAAGTCACAACTGCTTTATTGAACTTTTCTATAAAATGCTTTTTTTCCTCTCCAAAGCTGACCATCAGCTGCCACCAGCTTCACTCTACATTCACTAAGTTGACTGGACCCTCCCTCTGCCTCCCCTAGGCTCAATCTAACCCACGTTTGTGGAGGGTAAGGAGATTGATGATACTGGTGCAGTGCCTTACTGCTGTTGGGGAGTGTAATCTAGTCGCCATTACATCATGGCAGCTTGCAGCCTCTGCACTTGCTGTCTTTGGGAGGTGCATGTGCACTTCCATCAATGTGCAAACTCATGACCAACAGGTATACCACATGCAGCATGAAACTTGCTAGGCTCTTAATTTTGTTAATGCAGTGAGCTTATGCTGTCTCTCTACCCCCAGAATACATGGCCCGCTGTCAGATGCTCACATCCATCCTTCCCTACGTGACCCCTCCAGTGGTTGTAAAACTAGCTGAATAACCATTGTGTGGAGAACATTAAGGGTCTACTCCCTGCACCAAAGGAATGCACCTAATCTTCTATAAAATATTATACTACAAAAAGAGTTTTCAATACATTTCATTTTAAGTAAATTTCTGTCATTATAATATATATATATATATATATATACACACACACACATATACATATATATATATACACACACACACACATATACATATATACACACACACACACACACACACACACACACACACACACACACACACACTTACACATATACATATGCATACACATTACAATACATTTTATACAATAGTTTTAAAAAATAACTTTATGGTACTGAGTCATGGTGCAATAGACAGCACACAAAAGAAAACCAGAAATAAATTCACTTTGAAGTACTTTAGCTGTAGATACAATTTAGCATCAGTGAATCTTGTGACTCTAAACATGTTAGATGTCTTGACTTCAGATACCACGAGCTATGGCTAACATCTCTTTGTAAATCTGGCATATCTATTTTTTTGCATCTGTCAAACCTTGTGATGCAGCAGGACTACTGCTACTGTTTTCTGGCTTGCTTCCTCTGGAGCCATCATAACTCAGTCTAGGTGAGACAGTTACCAGTCTTGTCATTAGATGAAAGCTTTTAGTTTGTTTTTCCTGCCCAGCTCCAAAATGCATCTTGCTAAGGTAGCTTTCTCAGAGGTTGTCTTATACCTGACAAGTGACAGGTACGGTATCATATTCAAGAACTGTACAAAGGAGGGCTTATCTACTGAAGGTTGCACATTTACAAAAACACACACCTTTTCTGCATCTGCTTATAGCCTATCAGCAGTGACATGTTCCACATACTTCAGAGATGATGCAGCTCTCTTACTTTGCTGTGTTCAGTTTCAAACCCTGTGACTTGATAATGCCAGTAATTTAATCATTCAAAAGTTATGTTGTTGCTGGGTGCACCCTCAAACCAAAATGCCATCAGTTATGTTGACAGCTCCTATTAATCTTTTGACTGTGCCACTTACAACTCTTCTGGAGCTGACATGATGAATGGTAGACAGAATTTTACATGTTCCAATGGAGATTTTAAAGTATGTAGTTTACAGCCTGCTTCATCAAATTTGGTTTGCCAAAATTTCTGACTACCATCAAGCAAAGAAACTATTTTTGTACTAAGCATAGCAGCAAGTATTTATTCTATTCTTTGTAAAAGACAATATTGGCATACAATAATTTAAGTTCTTTTGGGTGTATACAAATTTAAACTCTGCCCTGATTCACAAAGTAACCATGCTATTAATAAAATTTTTGGTTTATCTGTTTCACAGACAAAAGAGCCAAAAAACTTTAATTTTCATTAACGTTTTTTGACTCTTTGGAAGGTGTGCATCCAAAGTGTTCATTTTTCTGTTACTGGTCGTATACCAAACACTCTTTCCTTCTTTTGGTGTTTCATAGACAAACCTATTTGTTCTATATGCTTAAACTCTTGCTCTATCTTTTCTCTTTCAGCTCATAGACTGCATCCCTGGTACTGCTTGTGGTGAAAATGTAATGCATTGAATTTTCTTCAATCAACTGATGCACCCAAAGCAAATAAGAGTAATTTGCTAAGTGCATTTTTAATTGCTGTTCAGCATTTCCAAAAAACTGATAAAAGCAGATATTTTTCTACTTTTTTTCCTGGGTAATTTTTACAGGAGACACTTCAAAATTATGTTTTATATACAATTCAGAGGCTTTTCTAAATCTGTTTTTTTATTGGTTTTGGCTTTCACACTGAACTCACAGTCTGCTCAAATAACCTGTCTGCTTCTGTGAATGTGTGTGTTATTCTCTTGCACATTTTCACTGTACTGCTTACTTAGCAACTTCCACTCTAATCAATGGCTTCTGATTCCATTAACTACTGACTTCATAATTCTGATCATTTTCCATTTGTAAAACTTGAATTGTCATAACAATGCCTACAAGCATAATGGAGGTGCTTTAATTGCGCTATTTAATCCTAATCTTAATATTAATCCTACTTGTTAACCAGGTAGGCCCTATGGACACACAGTGCCTTTTTGGGGTGACCCAAGAACAATGCCTGGTTAAGTGGCTTGCTTCAGGTCATGCAGTATGCAAATGAGGGCTGCGAGAATCAAATTCTGTACCAAAGGAACTATAGCTTGCAACCTTAACCTCTGCATCAACTGCCAGACAAACTGCATACCTTATTTGTACAGACATGGCATATACTGATTTGACAAACATAATTCAGTTTATACCCTTCATAAGGGAAAAATCAGACATGTTATTATTTATTTATTTATTTATTTATTTATTTGCAGTTGTTTAACCAGGATAGTCCATTGGGCCTAATGAACCCATTTTCAATGGAGTCCTGGGGAGAAAAGCTCCTAAATACATATTACACAAAGATTAATATACACACAGATTGCATGTAGATTACAGAGGTAAACAAACTATGCTTAATATACTCTTAAAAGCTCCTAAATACACGTTACACAAAGATTAATATACACACATAGATTGCATGAAGATTACAGAGGTAAACCAACTAAGCTTAATATACACACACACAGACTGCAGGTTCATTACAGAGGTAAACAGTCTGATGAAAAGTATTTCAATCAAAGGAAATGATATCATTTTTTTTTTTTTTTTTTTTGCAGAATTATTTATCGTTAAAGCCATATATCTGAATATAGATTCACAAGTTATGCCATGCTCTGTTCCAGTATTAAGCTAAAATGCAATAGATTTGGCATTTAGGCATGTGTGTGCCTTCTGTGGAAGGTTGGGCACCCGGCTGGCAACTTGGCACCATAAGACTCCACTGCTAATCATTCTGCAGGCCGTTGTTCTACTGTGGCGTCCCCTAACCAGGGTAGGCCAAACGCAGATGATAATTTCTGACCAGTCTACCATCTCAGAAACTTCTGACTTGCTTGTCAATCTTATTGCTTCATGACTCCTGTTTCTTACTTTGCACAGTATTCACAGACATAACTTCCAAAGTACTCACAATCACTTCAGACATTTCGGCCAGTCTCTAGACTGTTACAATTCTATTTTTGCTTCTTTTTTCTATTAAGGCAGCTTCTTGCTTAATGGCCCATTGCATTAAACATAAGACAAATGTATTTGATTCCTTGTCTTGCACTGCCTTTCTTCATGTCTGCAGGTACAACAAGTACTGGGTTTGTTTCCTTGTTGCTCATATGTTGCAAGTCATCATCTGTGACAGTGTGTTTTATGACCTGGTACATTCCCGCTGATATTTATTTTTATTATTATTTCTAACTTTTCTACTTTGTTTTCCCTTTATTATCCAGTTCTGAGACAATTTTAATCATGCCCATGCCATCAGTTAGCAATTTGATATTTCACTCTCATTATACACATTGATGGCTTTCTCATACGTGGGGTATGATTCTCGCTTATATGCCTGTCTCTTATACAGCCATTATTTATGATACATACAGATCTGTCTCTGGAATGAATGACATAACTCTTCAAATGCACAAATCATCTCCCTGTATACATGATTACTCACAGGTTCATCAGCAGTCTCTTATGCCCGTTTTTTATTAAAAATGATCAAAATGATACTGTATGTTTTTGCTTAGGCGAGGAGATTGAAAAGCACTATCCTTGCTAGAACACTAGTTGCTTTAATTTTAATTGTGGCAAAAAAACTACCACTAAGAAATGGAAAATGAAGGAAATTCTAGTGATTGAGGAAGTTAAAAAATGATAAAAGAAATAATAATATGGAGCTTAAAATTGTTATGAAATAGAAGCAAGTTTTTATAGTAGAAATGAGGCTCTTCTTCTCCCTTTTCCTTTCCTCCCTTCACTTATTAGCCAAAGCACCAGCTGACAGCTCCCTACATTAACTCTACTCCTAATTCCCCAACTGCAAAATATATTTCCTTTCTGTTAGTCTTTCACATTGGTTATGACTACTGATTGTACTTTACTAGGTGTTCAATATCCTGTGATTGTTGTTTAATATTCACTGTATGGGTTTCTGATTTGACTTTATTTATCCAGTATGTTGACTCTTAATACTTGTTACTGCACTCATGTGATAATATTATGTAGTTTATTAATTGAACTATGTATATTGGTGCTTTTCTTTCTGATCTTCCTATGAAAGTGAGATTCATCCCCAGTCGGACTTTCCCAGTAAACAAATGCCAAATAATTAAATAATAAAATAAAGTTCGGACAGAGTGGTTATGGAAGAGCAGAAGATGAGAAGAGTATGTGATAGGTCAGACATAATGCCAATTCAACTAAGACACAGGAATAGCATTGTGTTCCTCCTGACTACTATTATGAACCCATGAAACAATATTTTCTTTTATGTCTTCTGGCCTAATATATATTTTGTATATAGTTAATATTTTGTTTTGTACAGAAAATCGTATAGCAATGTCTGGGTTTGATATATTGTTATTCTTGAATATACAGTACATTGTTAAATCTAGTAATTTGGCTGAATGCTAGGATTTGGGAAATTATATGAAATTATGGAATTGGAAAGATTTTTCAAATAATTGCAATGTTTGATGGACTGGATAATTTGGACAGTTCAATAAACATTGCTCTGGTTTGGTTGAAATTGCTCTGCAATAAATATTTAATAAACAAATAAATGTCTGCTATAGGGGAGATTTTTCTTTGATAAGCAATCTCCTAATAATCTATCTTTCAGTTCTACTAAAATGTTTTTCTCTTCATTACTTAGAGCAAAAATATTAAATACCTTGATGGCTTCTATCACAAATGGAAATATTGATAGCCTAGCTATCTGGAGTTTTGTAAATAAGTATATGTCGTTTGTGAATATTAACATTATTTATACAGAATTGTAACAAAAGGGAGATACTGCCAGCACAGCTCTCTGGAATTTGTAAATGGCTGTGTGTCATGAGGGAATATCAACATGATTCATATGCTTCTGTTACAAATCTATCAGAACTGCCATATAAGATGGTTTGTACAGACGTGTGCTGAAGAGATATGTTGTAGAGTACTCAGTTTAAAGGTGTATCCACAGTGTACTCTAGAGGAAAATAACATAAATGTATATAAACTATTGTAACTGTGTAAATGTATATATATTGTAACAGTAGGAACTGGCACATAGAAGGCTGACTTGCAAAGCTAAAGAAAAATAGTTTAAATTAAATTATTTTACAACTGCATCATAAAAGATGGTTTAATGTGTAGAACTAGAAGTTTTTTGCAGTGTCTTTAAATTTGAAGGAATATAGTAATAACCCACGCCTGGGTATGGGTAATGCTGGATTTACCCACGGTTGGCGTGGTTTGGTCATGAGGGCAAAGCCCGAGGGAACAAACAAAGCCAACCGTGAGTAAATCCAGCATTACCCACACCCAGAAGTGGGTTATTGCTATTATACAATGACATTATTTAAGAAAAAAAATTACTTTTCTTAAATAATGGCATTGTATAATGCCTCCTTGCTGCCCTTCCGCAGCTGTCTGGTATTCTGCGGCAGTTCTGATGTAATGCGCATGCGTATGCCTACGCAGTACATCAGAGCTGTGGGCAAAAGCAATGGAGAAAGCAAGATCTCCATTGCTTTTTACTGTTTTGCTATGTTAAATGGGTTTAACATAGCGAGACAGCTTTAAAATAAGCAACGGAGATCTCCGTTGCTAATTTTAAAGCTGTCTCGCTATGTTAAACCCATTTAACATACCGAGACAGGTTTAAAAAAAAGCAACGGAGAAAGCAAGATCTCCGTTCCTTTTTACACTAATGTCGCTATGTTAAAGGAGTTTAACATAGTGAGACAGCTTTAAAAAAAGCAAC
This sequence comes from Protopterus annectens, assembly GCF_019279795.1. Classification (NCBI taxonomy): domain Eukaryota; kingdom Metazoa; phylum Chordata; order Ceratodontiformes; family Protopteridae; genus Protopterus; species Protopterus annectens. Next base: position 539,801,440 of record NC_056730.1, on the reverse strand, counting down.
GGAGATCTCCGTTGCTTTTTTTAAACCTGTCTCGCTATGTTAAACTCCTTTAACATAGTGAGACAGTGTTTTAAAAAAGACTTATACTAATGGAAAAAGTCCGGGCGACCAGACCTTTTTCCATTAGTATAAGTCGATTTACAACGTGCACGCTGGCCAATCAGCGTGCACATTTTGGAATATTAATGGGAGGTCATGGTATAATGTAAATTATTTTAAGACTTCCACCATTTGCCTTAAATTTAATAGAAGTCCTTGTTTATCTATTTTCAGAGAGAGATGCTAAATGCTGTCAGCTGCAGTGCGGGTTTTCACCTGGGATAGTCAGATGACAAGAACTGATGTCATGCTGCCAGCTACTCAATCAGTAATATTTTAAATATTAATTTAAGAACTCTCTGAGAGAGTGACTGAGCATTTTGTATTTTGTCTGAGCTGACAGCATCAGCTGGAAAAACCACTCACCACATCTGTTTTGCCTTGTTCTGTAAGTAAGTTAACTAGGGTACAGTAATTTCTGTTAGATACAGTTAGGAATATAGTGAAGGTAGCTTAGATGTTTTATTTAATTATATGAGACAGTCCTGCAATGTAGTTTTAAATATTTCCTGTGATTTTGAACTGTAAAGTAACTGTGATTGTTTACTGAGTATTTTCTGGTTCTTTTATTATTTATTATTAAATATATTTAAACTTTTCATTGTGGCTGATATTTGTGAGGCATATTTTAAGCTCTTACGAGTACTTGCATATTTATTTGGTGACATTGTGCAGGCCACTCCTAATAGCCTTATTCTTGGTCAAACTACCATTTGGATTAATAGTAACATTACACAGTAAGATTGGACACCCTTGACTAAGGGCCTTAAAGTAGCTGATAAGTAGTGGCTGGTGGCAGTAAAAACTACCTTATAGTCTGGGCAGAAGGGGACATAGCTAGTAAACCTGTGCCAGCCTTTCCGAGGTGTGTATGTGAGTGTGTGTGTGTGTATAAATCAAACCTCAAAAAGTGTGTGTGTGTGTGTGTGTGTGTGTGTGTGTGTGTGTGTGTGTGTGTGTGTGTGTGTGTGCATGTGTGTCAGCTATTTGGGCAAGGACACAAAGCACTGGTTGGACAGAGAGGGTGCTGCAGGTCTTGGCTTGGCCAAGCAGCTGAGATCTCAACCATATAGCTTTGCCAGTGGGGAGTCTTACTGGTGATCTGGAGAAAGAGGTAGAAACCAGCCCAAGACTGACTGTGGTCTCTGTATGCTCTTAAGGGAAATTGCAGTTTACTGTGTGTGCACTTGTCATCCTTCCAGTGTGTATGTCCCCCACTGTTGCCAGTGGTGAGGATTGAGACTCCTTGATTACTGGGCCAGTGCTGGGGTGTCGCAGCTTCCTCGCCAGAAACATGAAGAAACATGGCACATCTGACTTTTTCCTGGTCAGTCAGTAAGACCATTCACAGTGAAATACAGCTCAAATATTTTCTTATAGGATTTTTAGTTTTCTATCATGTCTGCCTGCAGATTAGCAGATTAACAGCAAAAGGAGTTTGAATTCTCAATGTTTTAGGGAAAATGAGGATTAGTGCTATGTGCATCTAACACAGAAAATGAGGATTTGAGCTACATGCATAGGTATTTTTATATTTTATAAGACAGAGGCTCATCTTTAGACTGACATGACCTTTGCAATGTGGACTGTAAGTGAAAAAAAAGTTTATCCAGCAAGTTACTAACACAAGATACTTGACTGCAAAAGTAAATGGTACTCAGACTGAAGTAGGTGCATATGGACAAAGCAAATTACGTGGATAGTATCTGCATGGGAAAAATTAAATAAATCATCAGTTATGACATCAGTCCTTTCCTTTAACAAAAACATGCATTCTGATACTGTTAGGTGTCTCCACATCTGTAAATCTTACCACATATATAAGGATCCTATCTTTAAATCAACCTTTTTATCAGTATTATATCAGGGCAACTCATTTATGCTCTCTACCCCAGTCTTGGCATATGCAAGCTTTGATGTGGCGCAGACATAATGCACACTCAACTTAGTTTGCATCAAACAGTTGGCATGTACCAGAATTACACGTAATAGTGTGCGGTAGGTTTTGAATTCACGGGTACTTACCAAGGTCATCAGGTGATTTGATAGATGAATCATAAATGCCACAAAATGCAGGTAATGCTGTTTACCTGCCATTTCTCAGTGCCCCGAACCCTGTAGTTTTCATTTTGCTTTATTAAACTGTGCAACCAAGTATTTATTACAGAATGTGTCATCTTAGCTAAACGTGACAACTTTTTACTTTTTATGTTTATAAGTAATGTGGCAACTTTCCAAATTCCCATGGCCCTACTTTAACTTTCTTGATTTTTAAAAGAAGCACTGTAATAGAATGAGCATAAAAACATACTTTTCCAAAAAAAATGTCAGAAATCCATAACAAAATCTCGAGTACTTGTTTTTAAGTATTTTACCCATAGTTACTTTGTTGCACAGTCATTTACTAAGTATACATCTAAAATTAAATCCCTATACACTTTATGCCAGATGCATGTAGTGGTTTCAGATTATTTAATTTACTTAGATAAAGACAATTCACTGACAGTAACTAGTGATACGTAAACACAATATTGAAATAATTTAAGGTAAGAGATAATAAAGGATGAGGTGAAAATATTCTTTCAGTGCTAAGTTTGAAATCTGTTTCTTGACAGGATTTGCTCCATATCTGAGTGTTCACTATCAATTATTTTATAAATATTCCCCACATCTGAAAACCATTTTGTGAATTGATTAACTCCTAGTCTGAACACACACTATGAATGTCTTAAAAATATTATTCCAAGTTTCAAATCTGCTTCATGAAAGGATTAACCCCTTGTGTAAGGACATTGTAACACAGTTAGCATCTTATTCATTCTCCATATAGTGGGGAAGCATACAAAATGATGAACTTTTGCCTTTCTGTGTGCCTTTGTCTGCCACAGTTGGTTCATCTAGAGCCTGCCATTCCCCATTCTGGTACTGCTGAATTTATCTAACTTCTATCTGGTGCTCCTAAACCTTGGGAGCCAGCCAGATCCCTTTTATGCACCTTGCCCTTCTATTCATCTTTGGGCTTTTATACCACACATAAAGTGCCAAAGCACATAAGTACCGCAGAAAAGCAGTACTGAAAAGTCACTTCAACAGTGACAATCATCTTGAGCCAAGCTTTACACCTCCGTCTGGCTAGCCCTGCCGTGGTAGCTCATCCGTACCACGCAACACTGAAAAGGAAAGTATTGATATTAATTTCTGTACTGGCATTTAGAAGTGCCAGTGCTGAAATGAATATGGGTGTACTAACGATCGACTGGCATCTCCTGAGCACACCACCTAACACCTTACACATGGGGTGGCTGCTCCCTATGCCCCACCCAGCTATGCTACTGATTCTGATGCATGCTTTCTTTTATCCTCTTAGCAAACTGCAGACAGCTGCACTGATTGAAAAGGGACTGGCTCACTGAGGGGCTTTCTTAGCAGCCACTAAATTTAACATCAAGCTAAGTATTGCACGAACTTTACATGTAAGATTTAACTAGAGAATTATGTGTGGTTTCAAGACTGAGGTCTTAAGAAAATTTGCTGTGCTAAGGCTTGTCTCCAGCTATAGGTGCTACAGGAGGAGTAAAGAACAGGGAGGATAAAACATGAACCAAAAGCTATAATTATCTTCAGAGGGTACATTTTGCCACATTTTAACTGTGTATAACATCAATGGCTGTTGCAAAACAGTAGAAAAATACTTATGTCTGGAAAATGTGCCTGTCTGCTGGGATTTAAAGTAAGACTGTACTGGGAAATTCAAACACTGCACCTTTTTTAATATTATGTCTGCATTTCTTTAATTAAGTCCCAGTTTATATTACTGCAACAGTACTAAGTATATAATCAGTAGCTGGCTTAGCATAGACAGGCATTACCTAAACAGGCAGGGGGCACAAAACCATTATGTCAGCTGTACACTAACAAGCGGTCTGATGTGTCAGATGTGTCACAGGCACACTGCAGTAATATTCTTATTTTGTATGACTTCAGAACATCGTACTCATAGGAACATTAGCCAGTAAGTTATTCTAAACACAACTTTGATTCTCATTGGTTAGTTTACTTCAGTTTGTGCAGCCCTTTGTATGCAGTAGTAATATACAGTCTGTAGGTTATTTAAAGCACAGAGTAGCCAAACATACTGTTCTAAATATGCTTTATAAAAACCTGTTTTCTGGTATGCTGAAGACTTTGCCTGAGTGATACATCTAAATTTCTCAAGTGAACATCATTGCTGTTTTACAGGACTGCCTGATATCTATCCTAGATCGGGTGAGTTGGAGCAATTTCAGATCATGGCAGCCAAGACAGAGTCTATGATTCTGTATGCTCCTGTTCAGCCATCTTCTGCACCATTCGTTTCACCAGCACTTTTACTGGGTAACTGAAGTTTGTGAGTTGGGTGTAAATACTAGAAGTCTTCTTGGTGACACAATCTCACTAAAGGAGTAGATATTGGCTGTCATCAAGCATTCTCAGCACCATTTGAGGCCCATCTCTTTGATCAAAGAGCTAATCCAATGTGGTGATTGTGTAATGCTTACTCATGCACTGCCTTGATCTTTCTTGCTTGCTTTGATGCCTTTTAACAAAAATTCATGACTGGGTGTGGAAAATTATGTTTTTATTCATTATCGGCATGGTTTTATAACAAGGAAGAAGCCCAAATGATGAAGCAAAGTCTGCCATGGGTAAACCAAGCATTACTTACAGAAAGGAGTTGATTACTGTTTCTATACAATACCTCTATATCACAAAAAAAAAAAAAACAGTTTGTCTTTTCAAATAAACTCACTGCTATCTGAAAACTTTTTTAAGTTGTTCTTTTCCACCATCTTTGATTTCTGGGGATAGCTTCCTAATGTACTGCATGTGCATGAGACGTGTTCATAGGTTCACAGGTAGATACTAGGCTATCTGCCCTAGGGCATTTATAAGCCTAGCCAAAGTGTATTTGGCTTCCGCCTCCCTATTAGATTAGCCTACTGTGCCTCTGTAAAGTAGGTCACAGAAGGTACCCTTTTAAGATTAGTTTACTGTACCTCTGTCTAGCAGGGACACAGAAGAGATCCCAGGGGTGAATTTGCGATTTCCCATCCACGCGTCCAGATTTTGCTTGAAGAGGATCAGCGAGGGGCTATGTCTAACATGAATTGGGATTCTATTCCAGAGTGAGGTGAGCCTCTGGGAAATGAATCTGTCCCTCCAGCATGTCCTATTTATTTTTGTGCTGAGGTTTAGGTCCCTGGAGCGTGTAGCTCTAAGGGACTTGGATTTTCTGAGGTGGAGCATGTCCATTAATTCTGGGTTTGACATGGCTTTGTACGTCAGGCATAGATCGCCTCGGAGTAGGCAGTAAGCAACTGAGTAGAGCTGGAGTTTCTTTAGTCGAGCTGCATCTGTTTGTAGCCCATGATCCTCTTGGTGAGGTACTTTTGGGGTCTCTCCAGTTGCTGCAGGTGTCGGGTAAGGTACATCCCAAAAGGGGCATTGTATTCAATTATGGGCCTGATGAGTGACGAGTAGAGGGGCACAATGACCTCTCTTGATCTAGATGCGAACCCTTTCGTGATAAGGTGAGCTATATAGAAGGTCTTTCTAACCACTTTGGCAACGTGATTATCAAAGGAGAGATTACTATCTACGTTGGTCCCCAAATCTCTAATTACTTCTTTTGTACTTAATGGATTACCACCTATGTGGTAATTTGTGGGCACCTTGTTTTTCCCAAAGGGGATGACTATGCACTTTTTAGCATTTAGCTTGAGGCCGTGGCTCTGGCACCAAGCATCCGTCTCTGTGAGACCCTTTTGGAGGATGCTTGTGTCAGCTGGAAATTCGATTATGGCCCCCAGTTTGCAGTCATCTGCAAACTTTGTCAGCCATAATCCCCCTGTGTTAGCCTGTACCTCAGAGAAGTATATACCGAACAAGAGAGGTCCCAGAACTGAGCCCTGTGGGATGCCACTTGTAACTGGTTTGGATTCGGACATGGCACCTGTGAGTCTGTCCATGTGGGTTCTATCTCTGAGCCAGTTTGGAACCCATCCTGTGATATAGGGGTTGATATTTAAGCTGGTAAGCTTATTTATGATGCCCGAGTGGGGTATTGTGTCGAAGGCTTTTGCGAGGTCCAGGTAGGCTGTGTGGACTACCTTGCCCTCATCTATGGCTTTGGTAACTGTTTCAAAGAAATCAACTAGGTTTAAGTGGCAAGATCTGCCCTTAACAAAGCCAAATTGGGTAGGGTCCAGTGTCTGGAAGCTCCCAATGTCTTTGTTTATGAGTTCCATGATAATACGCTCCATAGCTTTACAGACCAGACTAGTCAAGCTTATGGGGCGATAGTTTCCGGGGTCCGTTGTGGCACCACCTTTGTGGAGTGGGACCACTGTAGCTGTATGCCATTCTTTGGGTACATATCCTGTAGTAAGGCTAAGTTTGAACAGTGACTTAATGTGAGGGTTCAGTTCTTCTTGGAGCTCGTGTAAGACACAGCCTGGGACACCGTCCGGTCCCATAGATGCTGTGTTTTTTGCTTTGGAGAGGGCAGCTTTCACCTGTGCATCTGTGATGTTAGGGAGGTTACATTCAGTTGGGAAAGGCATTTGCTCCTTTGGGGGGGGAGGGGGGAGTTTGTGCAATGCATTAGGGTAAGTGCAGATTGAGCCACCTACTGTGTTTTCCTTTTCTTACTTAAGAGTGTGCATACATCCTACTGTTTGCAAGAGGATGCTTGCAGACTCCTGGTGTTTCACAGGTCAGTTTTAAGTCATTTTTAAGCACTCATGTCAATGTTTTATCTCTCTTTTGTCCTGTCTTTCTTTGTGGAGGGTTGAAGCTTACCTTCCACTCTGTGGACACTCATTTGTTTTATCCATTCAGTGGAGCAGAGAACATGATAGCTGTGCAATTTATTTTTAATACATACAGCCAGAAGGATTTCCTGCTATGGTTAATGCAGAATCCATAATGAGTACACTGATTACTTTTCCTAATTAGTCTGCATGTTTTTTTTTTTTTTTTTGTTTTGTTTTTTTGCTTACCAACTAAGCTTCATTTTATAATTTTTGTTAAACTTAATAATGCTGACCTTGAATAACAGTCATAATTTCAGATGTTACTATTTATGCATCAAGCTATACACAGTAGAGGATTCTGACATCTTGAAGGAGTTCCACTGCTTTTTGCATGGTTTGCTGACTTGGCTATGACAGAGAAAGAGGGGCCTACTGGTGCCCAGGATGCATCATATAACATCAGACAAGCATTCTTTTTCCTGTCAAGCCCTTGCCCTGCAGAATGCTTGGCCTTTGGATTCAATAAAGTGATACTAAATCCTCATTTAAGCCATCACAGAAAGACTAATTATACCAGACAATACATATTAATATTTAATAAAGGCAGTCTATTACCTTACTTATTGCATTCTCCAACAGTTGACCTGATCTAATTTGTGTATAGAGCATGAGCTTTTAAGCATTTTAATTAAAAGATTAAAGTTCGAGCTTCAGAAAAACTATTCTATGCAAAGAGTCCTGATGCACCTTTTAAAGAAAAACAAACATTTAGAGAAAATGTATATGGATTATATGCCTAACATACAGCAGAAAATAAACAATGATTCTGTTTTAAACCCTGGTGTGCTTTAAAAGCATTTTTGTGGATTCTTTACACAGGATTTTACCCAAAGTGCTTTATAATTCTGCTTTTAAGCAATTATGAGAAAGAGTTGTTCTGGACAGCTGTGTGTAGGATGACAGTTGAAGGTTTGCTACTCTCTTGATAAAAGGTTATTTTTAACTGTTACCCAAAATTAAAATTTACAATATACAGTATCAGTATGTGTGTTATGCTGGGCTGTGTTTACTGTGGAGTGTTTTAAGAATGAATACCAGTTTCTTTATCAGATATCTCCTTTTGTTTGATATAAGACATGCCTGTTTATCAGCTTCTAAGCATTTCTTCCTCCGTTATTTGCATTCTCTGCTGCTCTCCATCTATTTCTTGAATGCATTTTTGATACTGAGTGTTACAACAATGAATGCTATTTTGAAGACACAGTATGGTAACAAATGATTAAATGCAGTATCAGTTAAAGAGGGCTGTATTGCTGTTTTGAGTTGTGTAGTGCAAGTTCAGTGACAAAATATAAAGTGAATAAAAGTTCCTAAGTGTCACAGTCTCATTCCCAAACTCAGCATTTTCAAATATTACAGCCTCAACTATTTGATCATTGACTTTAATGCCAAATGAAATGTAACAAGTTATAATCACTGTTGACATTACTTCGATTTTCAGAACCAATTTTGTACACTGAATTTTGCAGTCAATTCTCTTTTTCCAGTGCATATTAAATTAAGCTGTAAAGCTCATTAACAAGCCTTATTTTTTTCCAGTATGTGAGTTACTTGATATCCATCATGAACAACATGCAACAGAAGTGCAGCTTTCAGGAATCTGATGCAGTATTATGACACACAAATGGATTATAGCTGTTAGGAATTCAGTGCAGTATTATAACACACAATGACATTACAGCTGTTAGGAATTCAGTGCAGTATTATAACACACAATGACATTACAGCTGTTAGGAATTCAGTGCATATCATAACACACAATGACACTACAGCTGTTAGGAATACAGTGCAGTATTATAACACACAATGACATTACAGCTGTTAGGAATTCAGTGCATATTATAACACACTATGACATTACAGCTGTTAGGAATTCAGTGTAGTATTATAACACACAATGACATTACAGCTGTTAGGAATTCAGTGCAGTATTATAACACACAATGACATTACAGCTGTTAGGAATTCAGTGCAGTATTATAACACACAATGACATTACAGCTGTTAGGAATTCAGTGCAGTATTATAACACACAATGACATTACAGCTGTTAGGAATTCAGTGCATATCATAACACACAATGACACTACAGCTGTTAGGAATACAGTGCAGTATTATAACACACAATGACATTACAGCTGTTAGGAATTCAGTGCATATTATAACACACTATGACATTACAGCTGTTAGGAATTCAGTGTAGTATTATAACACACAATGACATTACAGCTGTTAGGAATTCAGTGCAGTATTATAACACACAATGACATTACAGCTGTTAGGAATTCAGTGCAGTATTATAACACACAATGACATTACAGCTGTTAGGAATTCAGTGCAGTATTATAACACACAATGACATTACAGCTGTTAGGAATTCAGTGCAGTATTATAACACACAATGACATTACAGCTGTTAGGAATTCAGTGCATATCATAACACACAATGACATTACAGCTGTTAGGAATTCAGTGTAGTATTATAACACACAATGACATTACAGCTGTTAGGAATTCAGTGCAGTATTATAACACACAATGACATTACAGCTGTTAGGAATTCAGTGCAGTATTACAATACACAATGACATTACAGCTGTTAGGAATTCAGTACATATTATAACACACAATGACATTACAGCTGTTAGGAATTTAGTGCATATTATAACACACTATGACATTACAGCTGTTAGGAATTCAGTGCATATTATAACACACTATGACATTACAGCTGTTAGGAATTCAGTGCATATTATAACACACTATGACATTACAGCTGTTAGGAATTCAGTGCAGTATTATAACACACAATGACATTACAGCTGTTAGGAATTCAGTGCAGTATTATAACACACAATGACATTACAGCTGTTAGGAATTCAGTGCAGTATTATAACACACAACAAATTACAGCTGTTAGGAATTCAGTGCTGTAGTATAACACACGACATTACAGCTGTTAGGAATTCAGTGCAGTATTATAACACACAGTGACATTACAGCTGTTAGGAATTCAGTGCATATTATAACACACTATGACATTACAGCTGTTAGGAATTCAGTGCAGTATTATAACACACAACAAATTACAGCTGTTAGGAATTCAGTGCAGTATTATAACACACAACATTACAGCTGTTAGGAATTCAGTGCAGTATTATAACACACAATGACATTACAGCTGTTAGGAATTCAGTGCAGTATTATAATACACAACAGCATTACAGCGGTTAGGAATTCAGTGCAGTACTACAACACATGACAATATTACAGTCATCAGGAATTCAATGCAGTATTATGACACACAACAGCATTACAGCTGTTAGAAATTCAGTGCAGTATTATAACACACAACAGCATTACAGCTGTTAGGAATTCAGTGCATTAATTTCAGAATGTTGTTTACACTACTTGTTTATTGGACAACCTTTTCTCTTTCAGAGATTAGGAGTAAGTGGTTAGGCACCAAGGAAAGTTTGAAAGAGGAATATGTCACCTTAATCTTATATCTAACTATTTCTCAGTCCATAGTAAAATGTGCAGAAAGTGCTCCGACAAGATTCAAGATAAAATACATAGATACCTCAGACATAAATGGAACAAAATAGTATTCTCATGAAATGGTTAATATAGCCTCATGGAATGTAAATGGTTTACAGGACACTAAAAAGAAAACGCTAGTCATGCATCTCATTTATAATTCAAGAACTGATATAATAACCTTTCTGCAGGAAACACACATGACTGTGGAACAATTGGACAAGGGTACTGAAAAAATTCTAAATGGATTAAGAAAATAATAGCAGCTGGAGACAGTACTTCAGCAAGAGGTACAGGTATAATAATCAAGAAATTATTTGATGGTAATATCATTAATTATAACTACGATGTTAAAGGAAGATGGTGCTATTTTACAACCTTACTGCCAGCTCACAAGAATCCTGTATTACTGTGTAATGTTTATGGACCATGTAACTACCAACTTGATTTCTTAATTGAATTATATAATTTGCTAAATAAACATCCAAATCACTCGATTATAATTGGGGGGGACTGGAATATAACTATTAATCCACTAAAAGATAGGTCAAATAAAAATCATACTCAACCTCTCCAAGCCACAACATTTCTATCAGAACTTAATTGAGGACTTCAACTTATTAGATCCATTTGAACGAAACAATACAGACACTCAAGGTACCAGATACATTTATTTTCCCCATATCATAAAACCTGGTCTAGGATTGACATGTTTTTGATTTCTCAAGGCTTGGCACATCATGAAGTGAGCTATAACACAGAACCTAGATCTTTATCAGATCACTCTAAAATAAATTTAAAAATAACACATAACAAGGTGGGGTATAAATTACACAATTCAGCAAACTGGACATTAAATACAAATTTGCTGAAAAATAAAGAGATAGAACAAGAGATTATTAAATTTCTAATGAAATTAAATGAAGATTTTTTAAGTGGCGAGAGTCCTCTGGACATTCAGTGAGCAGCCTTTAAAGTTACGTCTAGGGGTACTTTCATCCAAAAGGCATCATATTTTAAAAAACAAAGAAGAGAAAATATAGAGCAATTAGAAAACAAGCTAAGACTGCTTGAAACTGAGCTACAAAAAAAAAAAAACGGTAATCCTACTATTGAGAAGCAAATAGAAAGCTTACAGAAACAATTAAATGAGATTATAACACAACAATTCTCGTTTACAGAACTCAGAATGCTACATAAATATGCAGAATGGGTGCAAACACCTTCAAAAATGTTAGCAAGAATTATCAACATAAAGAACCCCCATTGTAAAATACAAGAATTAAAATATAAAGACAAGACGTATAGATCTGATATTGAAATAATTGGGGTTTCTGAAAAAAATATTTCAAAACATATATGGCCCACAAGAGTATATTAATGAGAACCTATTTCAATCCTTTGCAAATAACTTAGAATTTCCTAAGGTTAATGAATCCCAAGCCAATAACCGTAAAAACCTAATAATAGAAGAGGAAATTAGTAGGGTTATTGATAAAATAAAACCTGGAAAAGCTCCTGGCCCTGATGGATATGTAGCAGAATTCTATAAACACTTTAAGTCTCAAGTTACACCAATACTTTTAAAACTATACAACTATATTATACAAGTTGGGATATCGGACCTATATATAAACAACTCCAAAACTGTGCTTATTCCAAACCCAAATACAGATCCCACAAACCCAAATAATTATAGACCTATAGCTTTGATTAATCTAGACATTAAGATTTTCTCAACAATTATAGCTCAAAGAATACAAAAGATAGCTCCAATCATAATATCACCGGAACAACTAGCTTTTATGAGTCATAGACAAGTTAAGGATAACACATTAACTACAGATGTTCTAACCCATTTATGTGCTAAAGACAAATCCCCGAAATATGCATTATCTGTCGACGCAACAAAAGCCTTTGACAGAGTAAATCAGAATTTTTTTACTTTTTATACTGTATAAATTTGGATTCCCTAAGGAATATATAAAAATGGTCAAAACATTATATACTAAAGCAACTACTACTAATAAGAAAACTTCTAAACCAATACAAATAGTTAACGGAACAAGGCAAGGTTGCCCACTTTCATTATATTTGTTTAATCTGTATATAGAAATACTACTACTGCAAATTACTCAGAGAACATACCATTATCTTATCTATGTCTCCAACACCCAAATTAAATACACAGCATTTGCGGATGATCTTAATATCTACTTTCAATATCCAAATACTGATTTAAATAAAATACTACCGTCTATAGATATTCTTTCCATGGTATCCAGCTATGAGATTAATCCTAGGAAATCAATCATATATCCAATTAATACAATAGGACATAAAGAGGTTTACTTTCTGGAGACTAAGATCAAATTGCAATACACTCTGAAATATTTGGGTATAAACTTTAGTCATGTACAAGCAGAACTGTTCACTAACAATATTGGTAAAACATGGTAATATAGTTGAGAGTATGAATAAATGGGAAAAGCTTAAACTATCTACCTTATCAAAAGTCTCAGTTATAAAAATGAACATTCTGCCTAAAATTTTATATCATCTCAATGCCATTTTTATAAAAATACCAGTTACTTTATTCAATAAAATGAAAGTTAGACTGGCAAAATACATATGATACCCAAAGTGCACAAGAATTAGCTATGATAAGCTAATAGCCACAAAAGAAAAAGGTGGCCTAGGCCTTCCTGCCTTTCAGTTATGCTATGAAATTATCAATGCAAGCCATATCATACAGATAGCGAATTATGACCCAGTAGGGAATACATGGTATCCATTATGAATCATATTACTATATAGGGACATAACACAATATAAAATCAATCCAAAATCGATTCCCTTTATAAAACAAGAAACTCTTAAAACAATAAAAATTCATGCAATATCAATTAACAACTCTGAAATTTTTTAAAAAACTACTGATTTCAGTAAACTTAAAAGATACAATTACTCTCCTGCAACCAATTCACAATAATCCAGATATAAAACTAGCAAACAATATGATAAAAACTGGGTAACTTTCCTTTAATTAAAACTTATACAGTTTTGGATTTTTATCAAATAAGAAATCCTTCCCTGAAAGATATCACAAATTTAGTCAAAGTCAGTAAAAAACATAACCTGATAATTAACAAATCATATATCTAGTAAATATTCTAACCAAAGATATCAAAGTAGTCGAGCAAGAAGTCAAGTTAGCTCAACAAATTATAAAAATGCTATTAAGTAAAAAGAAAATGATATCAAACACTTATAAATTGATAGCAACTATTAAATACCAAAACACTACCATCTTTTCAAAATTTTAGTATAGGAAGAACAACACCATAACAGATAACCAAAAGGAAGTAGCTATCAAAAGCACTATAAAACTGACACCATATAAAAAGTTAATATATACACAACTCATGATTTTTAACAATGCATACTTCACACCTGTACATCTTAACAAATTTAACCCATCCACATCACCATATTGTCCGTTTTGCCCAAATAAAGAAGCAGACATCCTTCATATATTCTAGAGCTGTAAAACAGTATATAAGCTATGATGTCACTTAGAATTCTATTACAGAATCAGGGTACTCAAAACTTACACTCACATGGTAAACAGCTATACCCCATTTATTTAAGGGTAATATTAACAAGTTATCTAAACATATCATAATAACCCTTTGCACTCGGATGAAAGCTTATATAGCAAAGAACTGGACTGACAGATCTAAATTAACCTGGTTAGAATACAAAAGCATAGCAAAAAAACATATATTAGCCAAAAAACATATACAAAAAGTCAGAGAAATCAAATACATTATCAAGAGTACTGTAAAACATTTAACTGAAATACTCTCTTAATAGTCTGGTATAGTCTATGTATTTTAAGGAGAGTAAACATTACTGCTGGAATCAAACCTGCTACTAAAGGTACTGCAATACATTAATTGATATCTTGTCATGAATAGTATGCAAATACTATGTACATAAGAAATGTAAGCACACCACTCTGTTGAGATTAGCAACCAAAATAAGTAAGGTGACATATGTGCATATATGTACATACGTTTTTAGTGGAGTAGAATGTTATCATATTATAGGTTGATGTTATGCATATATTATAGCTCACAGTAGTAAAATTGGTATAATAAATATGCCATATGGAAAAACTTTTAGACGAACTTATAATTTAACTATATCAGTGTGATAATACTATGGTTTTCTACAAAATTATGAACGTTATTAGCATAATGGGCAATAACTATCATTACATGTTTATGAATGTACAATGTAACATCTACCTAACCACATGTAATTATCTTGTTATTCTTTTTGTTTTGTTTTTATACCAGAAAAATTTTCAATAAAAAATTGATAAAAAAAAGGAATTCAGTGCAGTATTATAACACACAATGACATTACAGCTGTTAGGAATTCAGTGCAGTACTACAGCACATGACAATATTACAGTCATCAGGAATTCAATGCAGTATTATGACACACAACAGCATTACAGCTGTTAGGAATTCACAGCAGTATTATAACACACAACATTACAGCTGTTAGGAATTCAGTGCAGTATTATGGCATACAATAGCATCAGAGCTGTCAGGAATTCAGTGCAGTACTATGACACCACAGCAACATTACAGCCGCAAGGAATTCAGTGCAGTATTATGACACACAACAGCATTACAGCTGTCAGGAATTCAGTGCAGTACTACAACACATGACAATATTACAGTCATCAGAAATTCAATGCAGTATTATGACACAACAGCATTACAGCTGTTAGGAACCCAGTACAGTATTATAACTTACAACAACAATACAGCTGTCAATACTTCAATGGAATAGTTAAATATAACATATAGAAACCTTAATTTGCGGGGACTACTATGGGATTCATCAGTATGCCGCTATGGTGCAACGGTAGCATTGTTGCCTCACAGCATGAGGTTCTCCTGTTCAATTCTCGGCTAGAGTGCAAGGAGTTCCTTCTGTGTGGAGCCTGCATTTCCTCCCCACGGTTGGGTGGCAATCGAAAGACATGTGTAAATGAGCGTGCCTTTGTTGAAGGTTGGATGTCGAGCTGGCACCTTGGCATCTGTGAAAATCTACTGCCAATCAACAGTGGACCAGACTTCCGCTGTGGCGACCCCTAACCGGTAAAAGCCGAAAGAAGAACAACAACTTTGGGATTCATCAGTCTAATCCATTTTAGTAACTGATTGCCATACATGCCATGAGATAAGACTTCTGATTACAGCTAAGCCTTTCAGTGGTTCTGCAAGCAGACATTTTAATCAATCAGAAATAAAATCAGAGTGCCAATTATAAACTGAACTATGAAAACATAACTTCTGCTTAGCAGAGTATTACTTGCAGTGGAAAAAGCATCATTAAAACCATTGTTATCATGATAGATGATGTTGAATATTTGGTAATATTTCTGATGGCTAGATTACACTTTAGTTGAATAGGTCACAAACTGTTATGGACTCTGTAATCTCAAGCATGACACTACCAAACCTTACAAGGAAATGAATCAATATATACAACATTCAACTGATGATGTGTTAATCCAGTATTGTTTTGGCCTGGCTCGTTTTACTTAAAAGTCATACAGACTGTATGTGTAATGTTTGTGTGCTTCTAACTTTTATGCTCTTTCTTTTAATATTAGAAATCTAGATATGGATGCAGGTTGTTGTGTCTTTCGGCTGTTCCCAGTTAGGGGTCGCCACAGTGGAACTCCCGTCCGCTAATGATTGGTAGTTGATTTTTTACATGCCGAGTTACCAGCCCTGACGCACAACCTTCAATGAAGGAACACCCATTCATGCATATCTCTATGCAGAAGATGCTCTAGCTGAGAATCGAACTGGACAGCATCTTACTGTGAAGCAACAATGCTACCGCAGCACCACCACCGCGGATATGTACTGTTTGATAATAATGACTGGTACAGAAATCAAAACTGCATTCTCAGTTTTATTTATAATGCAGATTAGTGTAAATATGCTAATCCTGTCATGTTTTTTTTTACACGAAGCAAAGAGTTTCAAAATCTAAACCATAAAACATAAATACATATGACTGACAGGTACAGTGGTGACTGACATTTCTGAAGGGCAACCAGCTGTTGCTGCAGTTTTAATAAACACACAGTAGTTTGGTCATAGGTTGGCACTGTTGGTATCTGTGCAAGCTTCATCACACAATACTCAGCTACACCAGATGCCATAACACTTGGCCAAAACATACTGTGTAAGCTTGCCTCCTTCACTTATTCATGATTAATGAAAAAAGCTGTAGTTCTGTGATTGTGCATATGACTTTTTAAAGGTTTTCATGCCCGACTGAGAGAGGATGGCCACCTCAATCCTCTGCAACACTGCAGTTGCCTAAGGAGGGGTCTGACCAAACGATATGCTTAATTAGTAGCACTTGACAGAATCAGATTAATTTTAATAATTTTTAGTTACTGTACAAAAAACATAATAGGATGAGATACAAAATTTGGTAACATTTTCTGCAACCTATTACATTTATAAACCAATGGCAATATGCTTACCTTACAGAAACATGGAGCAGGGTTTAATTCTTACATGACATAACTGGCTAGGCTTAAAATGGCCCATAAGGGCAGTTAGCCTAGTAGTACTCTGTGAATCTATGAGCACGCACTTACAAAACAAGACAATACACAGCCAGATCAATTCAAAATGTCTGACCATTAAAGAAGAGACGAAAATCAACTGGCGTAACACAGCCCTCTCACCTTTTGTCTTCTGTGATGCCTTTTAGTAATTTTTATAACAAGGATACCTAACTGCAGACATGCCAATGAAATGGGAGCACCACTAAAGCTACTTGTCCGATACATTTAAAAGTCCTTGATCAAAATACTAAATGTCCCTAAAGCTACTGAAGAAAATATCAATGCCAGTTACAGCACCTGTAGATGAACCTGTAACGCATCATTTAAGCTTTTTTTTTTTTCATAAAAGCACCATTCCACTAATTTAATATAGTCTTCATTAGAGTATTATGGTGATCTGGTCCTCTTTCAAGGAACTTTGCACTAAGTACAAGTTTGCAAAGCAATGTACACATTACTGACTTTATGTATACAATAAAAAATGCTTAAAATTCTAGGCTTTGCTGAATGTGTGTGTAGCTAGCACAGTGATCAGTATATCCAAGCTTCAAAATGTAATCCACGTTGTATAAAGTTTAGAGGAATAAACTGTTTTCTTAGCTACAGAAGCAAAAATGAGATGAAACGAGATGAATGCTATTTGAAAACAATAGTTCAATTGTCCAGAACTGATGGTTAATGACAAGTATACTGAATTTGATCACAACAAATATCCTTTAATGATCCTTTTCATCTACTTTCTAACATGACTCTTGTAAAAGTCTTAACTCTCCACTTTTCTTTGTGAGTTGTAACACTTCACTGAAAGATTCAACACCCCCAATTCACTGCCTCCCTCCCACCCTCTCCTGCCTCATCATCATTCTCTATTGCTGCAAAACCACAATCCATTCCAGTAAAATCTCCATATCTCTTATATAAACATATAAGCATACAAACTTGTTGATGGGAGTACACTTCCCCTTTCTCTCCAGTTATCTGCTCTAAGGTATCACCACTCCGTCTTCTAGAAATCATTACTTCTTTAATAAATCTACCCCTCTAACACTTATGTCCTCTTCTTTGCCCCCTACTTATTGTCTTCAGTTCCTCTGTAAGTCTGAACCCCATCAACATCATTTTATTGCAGCCCCTGATAACAGAGTATGACATATGCCTGTGATGGTGGCATTGTTCATACGGTTATCCAGAGTACTACAACGGCAAAAAAGCAAGACACTTTAATAGTTACTGGAACCTGTCTTTAACCTTGAGCAACTGAATGAAACCTGGATACCCAGTAATACTGGAAATTTAATGAGTCAGAAGAAGGATAAAACTACAATCACTTTCAATGTTGGTCTCATGACACACTTCTGCTAGTTCAACTACCTGTGCAGCATGACTATGCTAGGCAGAGATGGGATGGGATAGGGTGTGACTAAGAGTGGGCGTGGGAATACACTAGGTCAAAGACAGCCAGATACTAGTTACAACATTTTACAAATTATTTAAAAGCCACTGAATTTGTCACTAAGTTGTTCTTGATTTGGATTGGGCCAATAACTTTTCAGCTTAGATATTTTCAACAAGGACTGCCACAGCTTCCAAGCTGATAGAAAATCATAATATATGATGTGTGTGTGTGTGTGTGTGTGTGTGTGTGTGTGTGTGTGTGTGTGTGTGTGTGTGTGTGTGTGTGTGTGCGTGCGTGCGCGCGTGTGTGTGTGCGTGTGTGTGTGTGTATTGATATCAATGTATGAGGCCTCCCTGTATACCTAATTGCCAGAAGAGCTACTTTTTCAGCTCCCAGAAAATCAAGGGATAGAAGCATTTTCTAGACAGCTTCAGCTTTACCGCCTCAAACACTCATGAAATTTTATGGTTGTTTTTACCTTATTTATTTTAAACCAAACCACAAGATACTGGAAACTAGTGCTCAAAGCGTAAAACACCAACCAAACAAGAAAAATAAAGCACTGTGAGGATGCAGGAAACCACAACCACGTATGAATGGACATACCGGCAATAACTTTAATAAAACAGTCACGTTATTTATTTATCACACTACTTAAACAACTGCCTGTGTCAAATTCCAGGTCTACTTCATTTGACCTAAAATTCATTTGACTGACTTCCATTTCACCGACAGCTTACTATGCTGAATTTCAACATACTAAATCTTAAACCATAGATAAACACACTTAGAACACCAATAACTAACCCTTTCCAGAACTTAAAAACTACTTACTAACCCCCTCTTAACAGAAACGGGACAATGTAAAACCAAACTAGGTGGGGGGCTATGACCCCCCCACACCCTTTATATGGGGGTTTACCCCCCCCCCCCAATTATATATACTAACTCCAGGATTGCACTGCATTAGGGAAAAGGGCATATACCTTTTACATGCCTTACAGTACTCTACACGCTGCCACTACTGCTGGGAATGCACAAAACATTTGCCAAATTACTTTAGATACTTCCCATAACAATGTAAAGAGACAAACCCACATTTATAAACAACACTACAACACTACTTTCTACATGACTACCGTAATTCTAACAGTCAGCACTATAAGTTACAGTAATTCTTTTTATCACAAGCAAGTCACAGGTGAAGGACAACCCACAAAAAGTTTATGTCTTAAACGTCAGTGAAATGGGAGTCGTCAATTGAGTTTTAGGTCAAATGAAATTTAGGTTAATTGACTGTTGGTCAAATGGGTGTCAGTCAAACGTGTTTTAGGTCAAGTGAAGTAGACCCCAAATTTCACATTGAGTAACAAATAGCTCCTTTCACATTTAAAGTTATCACTAAAAAACCCAGAAATGCAAATGTTAAACAAAAAATAACTGTATGGTAACATCTCTGCTGTTTATCAGCCATGCAGTCCTCAGCTAAATAGAAAAACATATGCATTAAGTACACCAGGAACTGATAAGCAAATATATACAGCGACATTACCATTAAGTGAGCAAAGACATGTTAGTCAAGCATCATGGATGTATGGAAGCAGGCACCCACTCGAGGCCTAACAGAGCGGGTTCTTGTATCAATAGTGCAGGCCAACATAGAAGGACGCAAGAGCATTTAGTTATTGACTTTGTTTGTTTGCTTGTTTGTTTGCTAACCAGGTGAGAGTGGTCTAGTACAAACCCTTTTCAGCCACAACCTGGGCCATTTCAGAAAGGCAGGTGCATAAACTGAACAAAGAGGAAACAATGTAAACTGATGGCTACATCCTTGTGCCTCTGCTATTTGATGTGCTCTGGCACCAGGAAAAGAAGAAACATTAATGGGCCTACTTGGAAAAAAATGCTTAATGGTCAGTGGAAGGGGTGGCAGGTCAGAAAACTGTTTTTTTTTCCTACTCTTTTTTAATTTCTCCAAATGTTTAAGGTTTTTAATACAACAACAGGAATGTCCTCCATTCATAACTATTCATTTCCAAGATGTTTTTGCTAATCTGAGTAGGGATGTCATTTTAAGACTTGTTTTCATCATAGTTTCACTATGTTGAGATCTGAAGATGATAGAAAATATTTTATTCAATCCAACAACTGCAGACTTACACATATAATCAATTTCAAGGAGACTCATACCTCCTTCAGACTGAGGGATAACTAAACTTTCCATGTATTTATTTTTATATATATTATTTCATCGGCATGGAACAATTTTCTTGTTTTTCTATCCAAATGACACAGCCCTTTTTTAGGACCAGTCAATCACATCAAAAGCTGTATGTTAGGATAGGAAGAGCAAGCTGATTTACAGCCTAACGTTATTCCTAGATGTCAGAGTAGTTCTCATTTATTTTTAGTCTTCTAAAATATTCTTTGCAAAGCTTTGTTTTCATTTATTAATGCTAAATTGCTGACCCTTCATCTGTTCCCAGCTAGTTATACAACCCCCTTGTTCCAGTTCTTTTATACTACAATCCCCTCCCATGGTGCCACTGTGACAGTTTCTTCATGCTTCTGTTTTCCTGTTACAAATGTGGCTTTTGCATATTTTTCAAAACCAAATACCATTCTTGCATAATCTAAAATGTTTTTAACTATTTATAACTGCACTTTCAATTGCTTGTGACATAAGTTATTCAATTTAAAATCATCCATAAAAAGAGGTGAAATGTAATTTGGCAAGATTAACCTAGTCCTGTTAAATAAAAACATTAATGTGTCACATCTGAATATCCCTTCTTGGGACTTTTACATCTGGGGTAGTAATTTGCCCTTTTTCAGGACTCTGTTGCATGGTAGTTGCTACTGTTTCAAATTGACTGCTATATAATTTATTAATATATTGTGCATTTATTAAATCTGCAGGCTTTCTATAATCCATAACTGTGTAATACTATCAAATGCTTTTTTTGCAGTATATTCATGCAAAAGTAAAGTTTTGCCCCTTTTTTACAGCTTTCAGTTATGGCAATGTTTAATAACAGATGATTCTTGGGTTTGGTTTGCATGACTTTTTTTTTCTTTTTTGTTGCCATAACTGAGTTGTTATCTAAAACATTGCAAATTCTATCTACATCACTTTCAGTTCCAACTTCCACAATACAATTAATATGCTCTGAATGGCAGCATATTGGTCAATAGTTCTCAGAATTGTTTTCACGTTCACTTTTAAGGAGGCCACTTTATCCTGTTGTTAACCAGGCTGGCATCAGTGCAAGATCTGCATATAAGAAATGTTTGCTCAATGCTAAATCATAACACAAAGATGTTAATATTTTTAGCCAGAAAATGGGTTCTTAATTCTGTCTCAGTTTCATTGTCTGTTACTTGCATTCCATTTCATATCTTAACATTTCTTACTGTTTCTTCTGGCATCTTAGTTATGTTCAACAGGATTACCACTGATGCTTCCTTAAAATGTTAGATTAGATATCTGCAACTCACCACTACTCACAAGTTCATCTTCAAACCATCTGACTGTCCATCCCTAGCCACAGCGCTATTATACCATGACCTCCCCCCCAAAACATGCACGCTGATTGGCCAGCGTGCCCGTTGTAAATCGAGTTATACTAATGGAAAAAGGTCCGGTCGCCCGGACTTTTTCCATTAGTATAACTTCGTTTTAAAACATTTGCTATGTTAAATGGGTTTAACATAGCGAGACAGCTTTAAAATAAGCAACGGAGATCTCCGTTATTTTTAAAGCTGTCTCGCTATGTTAAACCCATTTAACATAGCGAGACAGAGTTTAAAAACAGTTTTAAAATAAGCAACGGACATCTCCGCTTATTTTAGTTCGTCTCGCCATGTTAAACTCATTTAACATAGCGTAAAAAGCAACGGAGATCTTGCTTTCTCCGCTGCTTTTGCCAACTGTGATGTACCGCGCAGCCGCAGTACATCAGAACTGCCGCGGATGCCAGACATCTGCGGAAGGGCAGTAAACAGGCATTATACTATGCCTTTATTTAAGAAAAGTAATAGTTTCTTTTCTTAAATAATGTCATGATAACAGCAATAACGCTGGGTGTGGGTAATGCTTTATTGGCTTTGTTGGTCCTTCGCCTCGGGACCAAACCACGCCAACCGTGGGTAAATTTAGCATTACCCACACCCAGGCGTGGGTTATTGCTATAATAACCTACACTCCCTCCCGTTCCCTAAGATCCGAGAACCAAAACATGCTTCAAGCACACAAACTGCCTCATCCCCCAGGCCAACTACTACTAGCCTGCACAATAGCCAAACTTTGGAACTCTCTCCCCTCTCACCTACGCAACATACCTAAACATAATAACTTTAAAACCCAGCTCTTCTTACATCTATCCTCCAAATGGGAATGTCCCTCTCATGCTCTTATCTAAATTACCTCCTTCAATTTTGTTTCCTATCCTCTTTTTTGTTTTTTTTACATGAATACCTAATGAACATTTTCTCTGTCAGTCTGGTTTAAATATAATATGATTTCCTATTCTAGGGTGGCCTAATGGTTAAGGTCTTTGCCTTACAAACACAAGGTGCAGGGTTTGAGTCTCACAAGGGATAATTGGCTAAGCTTAAAATGGCTCACAAGGGCAGCTAGCTTAGTACTAATCTATGAACCTATGAATTAATGCTACCTAATACACTGGACTGAATATTGTCTATTAATAGTAATGTAATGTAACCTTACATATACGTAAAAGTAATGTAATGTAATGTAATTTTCTTGTGGAGCTTTTCTCCCCAGGCCTCCACTGAAAACAGGCCGACAAGACCCAGTGGACTATCCCGGTCAACAAATGCAAATAAATAAATAAATAAAATGTACTGATTTTTTCTGTTTTGAGTACTGTTACTGTTGTTTCTTTCCCAGTTCAATAGAGATCTCAATTGGGCCGTCAACAAACTGCTTATTTGTACTTTTCTTTACAGTTCTCTGTAAATCTTCTGAGATGTTCTGTTTGTGATATTACTTTTAGCTTAACAGAGATAGCATAATGTAAATCCTGATCTGTTTTAAGGCTATGTGCTGCAGTTATCATGTCTAAATTTCTAAGACTTTGATAAGCTTTTCCCTTTTCCGTATTCCTCTAGTAGGATACTTCTTATCTTAGTTATTTTATAGTTCTTGCTAAAAGATGTTTCCAGAGAGGCATTCTGCTTGTCCCCTTCTTTGCCTTTTTGCTTTGCACTTTTGAAGTAACACTTTATCTGCTATTATTTTATCTGGACAACAGTGTATGCTTTTTATTTCTGCTACAGAATATGACTCACTAACAATGGTCTCAATTACTGTGTTCTTCAGTTTTATCAGTCTTCAACACTCTGGATCAGAGTCATAAACCCTTAACGTTAGCACACAGCACTTTGTGCACCACAGAAGGCAACACAAAGTCCTTACTGAGTAATAAACCCCACTAATGCCATGCAGCTGAATCTTGCAACACCCCTTGTGCAATCCTGCTGTTTGGTGCCTCAACCAGCCATTAACTACGCTAATAAATCTAACCCTAATAATACACCATTCAGAAAAGCCTCAATGATGTTGTACGTGCCAAGTCTCATAGCATAAGCAGAGAGACTCCAGCAGATGCTATCAATTGTAACAGCCATGGATACAGAGATCACCTTCCCCTCCTAGTATGTTTCTCAGAAGGATGTGCTCAGGAATGTACTAGCACTTACACGCTGGAAAGTCACGTGACATTACTGTTACATGTTAGGAACATCTCTATTGGCATAAATGACATGTACAATGCAAACAACTCTGCTAACTCATACTACATTGCCCCGCCCCTATGATGCTGGTGAGCTCTTGCCACCGGGAGTATGTAAGGTACCAGAACCCTCATTACTATGCTGTAGTAATGACGCCAACACACATACAGCTGAAATACAATGTCCTTAAAGGGTCATTTGCACATATCCCATGGGACTCTATTACAGCAGGTTTGCTAGATTTTTATTGTAGTTTTTACTAATACGTTTTACTCTGTAATGCATAGGCTTCTGATGTGTAGCTCACAAGACATTTCCCTGAGAGCTACATCTCCGCAACTACAAGGTTACAGCAGCACTTGGCCATACATGAAAAGCACAACTGCTACACCTGTACACTATTGAAAGAAATGTAGTACATTGCAGTGATCCCTAAGGACTGCTACCCGTCTGTGCTCTGACAAAGACAGCCACACTAGAATACTTACATATTCCTTAAATAAATTCTTCCTTGAATGAAATTAAGCAATGTGTAACTCTTCTAGCATGGTTGTCTTAGAATACAGATGGGTAGCTGTCCTCAGGAATCGCCATGATGTACTACATTTCTTTTCACAGGATACAGCTGCATCGATTGTGCTTTTCAGCTGTACTGCTCTACGGCAAAAGTGCTGTTGGAGTCTTGCAAGCTACACGCCAAAACCCGGTATATCTTTAGTAAAACTGTCCTACTCTCTCTGCTGCACCACTTCCTGAGGATTTATTGACTCATTAGGTTGGGAATTTATATGTATCAGAGTCCTCACATAAAACCCTCCACTTTTCAGTTGGTCAGTCACCTCAGTTTCAGTTTGTTGTCTTTCTGCAATACCAAACAGTATGCATTTCAACACTTTCCACTTTTAAGTTTATGTTCTTCTATGTAAAGTCAACATAATTCACTCATTTGTGGAACTCACAGTCATAATGGGAGGTTGGACTAGAGTTTTTATGCCTGACAAGTTGAAAACTTCTTTAACTCTGCAATGGAAAGCAGCACCACAAGCCAAATTACCTTACATATGGTCACTCTAAACTTCCAAAGCATTTGTAACATTTTTTACTTCCATGCATGGATTGCACACAATCAACCAGACATCATTGTTGCTACTGAGACCTGGCAAAAACTTTATATTAAGGACTCCAAATTTCTCGTTGTGTTGCACTGCTTTATCCATACACCTACAATACAGTTTCCTGCACAAATACTATTTCACAGCTTTCTAATGCAAAAATTCTTATTTCTTTTTTAAAAATAATTAACTGTAAAAAAAATTCTGTATCATAGTTCTGCACATAACCCCTGACAACAACATGCTCTTACTGGAAGAGATCCTTGCCTATATTTCCAATAACATTAAAACTGAAATTATCATTCTGGGTGATATAAATATCAATCACCTAGACCTCTGCTCTAACGTCCCATTTTCAAATATTAATCTATTTAATTTTACACAAATTATCACTTCTCCAACCAGACCTAATAGGAACAATGACAGTGGCTCCATTTTAGACTGGATTCTGGTATCTGACCCTAATAAAATATCCTTGGCCATTACACTCCCAAACACCCTCAGTGATCATCTCCCCACCTTTGTTCTCCAAACTGCTCCTAACATTCAAAATCAACATCAGTATAAACAAATAAGGAACCTGACTAACTTTAATCCACCAATCTTCATCAACACACCAAAAAAAGATTAACTGGTGCATGCTAAAAACCCTCCCTCTAGATAAGCCAGTCTACTACGTCAACATAATATTTCTAGATACACTAAATTGCCTTGCATCCCTTTGTCTAAAGAGGATCAAAATGAATCATGCCCCATGGCTGACTAAGCCTATTAAGGAACTTATTCAAGACAGATACAAAATTTGGAAGCAATGGCTAACAAATAAAAATCTTCCAAACCTGTTAAAATTTAAACAACTTCACAACCAGAGCAACCCATGTCTGCATCCTAACAAACCAGCCGAAGAAATAGTCAGTCTCTAATTCTCGAATCAACACTGTAGCAAACATTACTGCTAATGTTCCCCAAGCACACTGCAGCACAAGCTTTATAACACCATCAAAACTATCCTTTTACTCCCCTTCCACTACACCCTCCCATTACTCTTACAAGACCACTAGCCACTCTACATCCATTTACACTCTTAATCCCATTCCTGCCATTACAATAAAAAGACTACTTATCAAGCTCAAACATTGCTTTAATGCTCCTGACAACCTACCTGTGGAATATCTAAAACTAGCAGCTGATGCTATTGCCTGATGTATAAGTATACTTCTTAATAGACCCATCCAAGAATACTATGTCCCTAAAATCTGGAAAAAAGCATTTATTCCTCCTCTTCATCAAGGTGGCAACAGTACTGATATCTCAAACCTCCAACCTATCGCCATTTTCTCTCCCGTCTCCAAGATCTTAGAAAAATGTATACATATTCAACTTCTAAACCATCTACTTCAAAATCAAATCTTATCTCCCACACAACATGGATTTAGACCAGGCCATAGTACTACAACTGCTCTCGTATCTTTTATGGATACAGGAAATACAGCCTGAAACTCTGGTAAAATTGTCTCCTCCCTCTTTCTAGACCTTTCAAAAGCATCTGACAGTGTCTCTTACCCTCTACTTCTCACCCAACTCTCTAAGATTGGCCTTTCCCCTCTTTCACTGAACTGGTTCTCAGGTTACTTAGCAGAAAGACAACAGGCTGTTAAATGGCAACACTCCCTCTGCCCATATCTCAACACCTCTATTGGGTGGACTAGGTCCTCTCCTAGTCAGCATTTTCATTAATAGTTTTCATTATTCATTCTGTCAGGGATCTCTTATTCATTATGCAGATGACATGAATATTATATACTCTGCTGATTCCATTTCCGATCTTCAACAAATTACTCAAATAGTCTTTACCTCAACTGAGATCTAGATGTACAATAATCATCTATCCCTTAACCCAGACAAAAAAAGCTCATACTATTCACCCCCAGAAGACAATGCCCTTAAACAAAACTCAGTTCACTATACATTGTCAAAGTAACATAATGATCTAGGTTGTTACCTACTCAAAACTACTAAGAGTAATTATGGATGAACACTTGAAATTTGACTTGAACATGCACCACAGCATTGGCAAAACTCACCAAAAGATAGGAATCCTCTATAGGCATAAACACTTCCTTAGCCCTCCACAAAACTAGCCGTTGCTACCACCTACCTACTACCCTGTCTCATCTATGGTGCCTCTCTATTTACTAACCACCAACCCTCCCTAAAAGCTAAGCATGAGGCATGTTATAACAAAATCGCCAAGTTCACTACAAATGCCAAACACTACCCATCACTGCACCGCTCTACGCTCTCTAAACTGGCTGAAACTACCACACTACTTGCCCTACCTACAATTAACAACAGCACACAAAATAAATCCATCAGACTGTCTTGCTCTTAGTTCGATATTTAGTTACTACTACCCAAAGAGGCCTCTCAGATCTGAGAATCAGCACCTTTTTCAGTACACAAACCAAACCTACCAGTCAGCCAGCTTCTTTATTCTTGCTCTGTAGCCAAAAATTGGATTGCTCTACCATTAACTATTAGGACTACTCAGAATCATGCCTACTTCAAAACTTCTCTATGAGACTACCTATCTTTTATCGGGAATTGTACTTGCACTAAGTCTCCATGTTTCTAAACTTAACTGCCTTTGCTTAATGATGAAACTGATGTCTTCATATTTACTGTCTAACAATGTCAGGTGAAAACCTCACTATTCTAGTGCCAGAAAGACATGTAATGTTAACCTTCCTAATGTAGTTGTTCTTTATTTGTCAGTTTTTGTTTTAACCATTAGTTCAATTAACTGTTAAGTATTTTGCCTTTGTCATATAATCTCTTGAAATGTAATGACATTGTATATATTCACCTCTATGTTCATGTCACTGCAGAGCTTTTCTCCCCCAACCTCTACTGAAACTAGTCTGTTAATGGCCCAGTGGACTGTCCCCATAAACAAATCTCTGCCTGTACATATTTTCAAATGTTAATGAAGCAGCAGAAGTCATCTTTCCTTTAAAAATATTGCATCATATCTCTTTTTCTTTCCACCATTTCTATGGTTCCTCTCTATGAATTTTAATAGCCTCTATTTTTTGTTCTTTTTCCTGTAGCACTTCCTTTATCACATAATTTCCTTGACAGTCTAATGTTTACCTGTATATGCATTGCTTTCTTTCTGATTTGCTCTAGTAATTATCTCAACATTTATCTTCTGTTTTCTGTGTGAAAATTATAGGTTTATTGCATATTATCTAGTTTTTATCCTGAACTGTCATCTTTATTACCTCTGTGCCTCTCTCTGTTTTTTTTTTTTTTTTTCCCCTACCCCTAGCACCAATGTCCATGTCAGGAATATGCACTTTTTTGGGGGTTTGTGCTCCCAGTCTTCATTTTTTTGTCATGTCTTTTTGCATGATGTATATAAAATCAGAAAACCTATACATCTCAGAAAACTTTTATAAAAACAGGGCCTACCACTTCAAACTGTTGACCAATACATGAGGATGAATTCAGTCCCTATAATCATCTGCTTCTATTCCTGATAATGTCATCTCTTCATCTGGATTCTGAGCTCCTATATAATTCTTCAGTTTCTTAGTTTTTTACATAGCAGGGAAGATTTTTTCCAGGAATATATAACCTTTCTACTGGACCAGTGTTACTTTTCACATCCCCCGCAACTTTGTCCTTTGCAATTCTGTTTCTTAATTTATATCGCATTACAGTTTTCATAATTTTAGGATTATATCAAACTGTTTATCCTTTAGTAGTTTAAAGACAATACTGAAATATCCTCCAAGGTTTTGGTATCGCAGGGCAAGTATGTTCTGACATTTTTATTGCTCTTCATATGATAAACTCATTACTCTTACATGTTTATTTATTACTTTTTGTGTTTTTGTTCATGTCTTCTTTTGTCCATTTTTATATACATGGCAGCCATACCAAGCACTCTTGTTCTAGTTTTCTTTTAAACATTTTATTATACATGGGAATGAGTACTTCCTGTTCTCTTGAATTTATGAATTTTAAAATGCAGGTTGTTAATTTTTGAGCTGCTTGCAAACTTTTTCTGTGCGTTCCCCAAAGGTCAAGTACAGATTCACTACTATTTGTACATCATTACAATGGCTAATATCGTCAGTTACTACGTCTTCTGATATATGGTCTTTTCAAACTGAACTAGTTTATTTTTTCTCTTGTTAAATGCAACTCCCTCTTTTTTATGTAGTCTTGCCCTCATCCCCACTGACCATCAAGTCTCCCACAGTCAGATGCACTCATTCTTCCCTTTAGCTGGAGATTTCACCCAATAGTAGGTCAACAGCTGTCGGAAGAGTGGGTATCATTCAGGGAATCCAAGATTAGGGAAAGTTCTCTTCTCCCAAAAAAAAAAACAAACAAACAGTAACCAAACAGAAACAACTACTTGTCCAGACAGAAACTTCCAACCACGTACTGAAAAAAGAAAAATGGGCAAAATCAATCAATGACTATGCTGGGCTTATAAGATATCAAGTTACATCTCCCACCAGCAAGAGCAGCAATAGGTAATGGAATCTTCTTTGCATAACTGGAATATGGATTCCTCTTGATAGCTGCAGCATCTACCAAAAATGTTAACACCTTTCTGTCAATCTACAAGAATCCAGTCAATTTATTACTAAGTCACAAAGAACAGAACACTGTTGGCACACAATAACAGAAGCCAAGCGGCTCCCAGTTAAACACAGAGCCAACACCTTACTGAGATCCTTCCTGTTCAAGCTACAACATCTTCACCACCTCTTGCAGCCAAATTCACCCCATCGCCATACCTCACCCCTTCCTATAACCTTCAATTTCAGTCCCAGTCTGCTCCTGTTCTGCAGGCCCCAAGAACCTGACTGCAGTGCACTAAGTAGAGCTCTCCCATACTTCCACCTAAACTCTGGCAATCGCTGCCCAACTTCATCATGGATACAATTAACTACACTGACTTCAGACCCCAGCTAATATCATAACTATATAAGCAGAGCTAGTTGAAATGTTTTTCATCTAAACATACTGCATACAAGTTTATTCATTTATTGTAATACTAACAATATTCTCCTCTATTATGACAATACTAATTTCTGTTTTGGCTTTATCTAGACACCAACAGAAAGTGTTGAAATAAGTAATGATTAAAATATGATCAGTCTTGCTGTAAATATTACTTGTAATATATATATATATATATATATATATATATATATATATATATATAACTGTATATATATATATATATATATATATATATATATATATATATATATATATATATATATATATATATATATATATATATATATATATATATATATATATATATATATATATATATATATATATATATATATATATATATATATATATATATATATACAGGTAACGGATGTAAATTGCCACTCATGTCATGATTGCATGACACTGCCACACTTACTAAACCATGGTAGGCATGAGTAGCGAATTTACATCCGTTACCTGGTAAACGTCCGTGTTTTGCGATGTCGGTTATTTGACTTGTCGGTGAAGTCATTGTCGATGTTTTGAGTTGTCGATCAATTCATAGGTACCCATATATATATATATATATATATATATATATATATATATATATATATATATATATATATATATGTGTATATATATATATATATATATATATATATATATATATATATATATATATATATACACACACATACACACACACACACACACACACACACACACACACACACACACACACACACACACACACACATCTATATATATATGGAGCTATATCAGATGATCGTGTTATCAGAAACTCGAAAATCATATGGATGAGATCATATGATCGAGTTTCTGAAAACTTAAACATAAAAAAAAATCTACTTTTTTACATTTAGCACCCCTCAAACCCCTTGCAAATTATATATATCAACTTTTCGAGATCTCAGTGCAGTGAAGAAAAGGGTAAATTCCTGATCCTTGCTGTACCACAGTCTCATACCTCTCAGGTATACCCATTTTCATGGTATTTCACGGTTTTGAGGAAAAATAGTGGGGTGCCATGAATTCCTTACTGGCCCCTTCAAATCCCGATTTTTTTTTTTTTTTTTTTTTTTTAATTTATAACTTGCAGTTACTATCATCACGCATTGTCAGCATATCCACAACATCATTAAAATGCAGGGGCATGTGTGATGAAGTCAGCATCATGAGAAAGTGTCTGACTGCCTGCTAAAAAGAAAAAGAAAAGTAGTTTACTTACGGCTGCAGCTCACTTATGACTCGCGGCATTCCCCAACCAAAGAGGACATCAACACAATGATGTGGACTACTGCTGTGCGATTGATTGCTCTTACCAACGTCTGCTTAGATAGTGCAAACCTAATGCAGTGTTAACTGCTGCATGGATAATGCTCTGCTGACACAACTTCACCGCACTTCCTATTTCCAGCTAGGTACTTCACCCAAAAAGGAACAGCGGAATACAGAAAATGAAGTATACTTTATTGCAGAACTATGTTCTGTAAACTAGCAAGTGCTGCACAGCTGAACTAGAATTTTAGTTCCATGGTACAGCTAAGTGAAAATAACTCCGCTGAAAATAGTAGAAAAGCATAGTTAACATAATTCTGAACATATATTTAGTGCCAGAAACTGTCACTAGCACCGAAACAGTACACTTTCAGTTTAGAGCACTGTGCTGTTCCTTGTTTTGTAGAATATGCCTAATTTTGCCTCATTTTTACCTTGTCCCTTAGTACGTTTTGATTTTACATCAGACATTCGAATTTTGTACTTCAGAAAAAAAAGCATGTTCATTCAAAACATGTTGTTCTATTGGTCGTATTAACAAATTACAGCATCTTCCTTTTTTAATCACTACTTTTGTATTTGGTCCTGATTTCTGAGACAAGTTGAGAGTTATATTAATAAGGAATAGCAGCTAGTTACCCTTACCACAACCGCAATCGCATCTGTAACCGCTGAATGCGGTCACTTTAACTAACCTCTTTAGCAGAACCTACAAAAGTAGTATCGGCTGCTGTATAATAATGCTTATTTTATTTCATTTCTTTTTCTTTGTTCCTTTTAAAGTTTGAAATAAAAAAAAGCACAATATGTACAGGGCATTGTTATTTTGCCTTTAAACAAAGACTCAAAATAAGTAAAGATTATTGCTGGGCAAATTCAAAATCTGGTGCTAGGAATGCAGGCAACCTGGTTAGTGCTGTTTGTTTATTTTGCTATACTACAGAATCTTGACATAAACGGAAGAAGTGAACTGATATTTTACAAGTGCTACTACTGGTATCCCACAAGCCTTCCATGACCGAATTATCTCTAAAAGTAATGCTTACATGACCATAACAGTCTATAAAGAAGCCTTGAACTACATGATGTAGGAGATGTGTGGTGCAATGTCTTGTTTTTTAGACTTTTTATTATTTTTTTTTAACTGGGATACTTTGTGCATGTGTGTGTGTGTGTGTGTGTGTGTGTGTGTGTGTGTGTGTGTGTGTGTGTGTGTGTGTGTGTGTGACAGAGAGAGAGAGAGAGCCAGAACCTGCAAAAGTGAACAACATCTATCTGTGAGTAGTAAACAAGTTTTGCAAATCTGGTGACAGTCCCAGTTAGACTATAGAGTATTACCTCATTTACTTTCCAAATAAGGAAAATCAGTATGCATAGGTATGCCCTGGGAAGGAGATGAGAGAATATGTCTGCATGCTTTGCCAGCTGCAATGTTTGTGAATTTTATTTATTTTAATAACGTAATCAGCAGCCTTTTATGTTTATAGCTATGGAAAATATCTTGAATGCATTTCAAGTTCTTCTAATTTTTTTTTTAGACAAACTGGCATTTCTTTTTGGTCACTATATGGGTTGTAATGTCATTTAATGTGTTGATGTAATAGATAATTACCTTTGACCTGTAGCGATTTTTGCATAGCAGGGTCCTTCTCAGCTGGACAACAACAGAATACCCATTACCCGAATGCGATAATAGGGAACGTCTTCTTATGAGTAGGATATGATCACAGTACACTTTAGCATTTGTAGTACAATTCTTTTAGTAGCAGTGTATTAAATTCTAGTAGTCATTCCCATTTGTGATAGCAGGTCTGTGAGAACGTGACTATCACTAGTGTGTTTGTGGGTGTGTGTGTGTGTGTATGTGTGTTATTATAAGTAGTTTCAATCCAGTGCTGGAAGTTTATATACTTAACTGGGCTTCCTCTCCGGTCACTGTTGTCCTTAGTTTGATATGGACATTATATTTTGCTGCAGCCAATTAAGCAGGTACTGACCACCAGTGCATCGATAAACTACATTTTTACTTATAGAGAAAGAGTTTGAACTTCCATTTCATTTAATTTTTCACAGTCCAGAACTGAACTGGTCTTGGGGTTTAAGCATTCTAGCCGCATGTCCATTGTCTGGCCACAAATGAAGCAGCTTTTCTCCTTTGCATTCTACTTTGTTTACTTTTGTTGATCAGTACAGTCACCCCATGTATGGTTTACCATACCGCCCTAAGTGGGGCTTTGCTGGTGGGCTTTGTGTGTGTGTGTGTGTGTGTGTGTGTGTGTGTGTGTGTGTGTGTGTGTGTGTGTGTGTGTGTGTGTGTGTGTGTGTGTGTGTGTGTGTGTGTGTGTGTGTGTGTGTGTGTGTGTGTATGTGTGTGTGTGAAAAAGACAGAGAGAGAAAGTGAGGATGTAGTAGCCTAACTGGAATTAAGTAAACTGTTTAGACTGGATTCTGCTGCAGTACGTTAGAAAGGTAACTTAAAGTTTACAAACTGAGTATGTATATATATATATATATATATATATATATATATATATATATATATATATATATATGTGTGTGGATTCACTTTAGAAGCTCGAAATACTGAAATATTGAAATTCAGTATTTTGAGCCCATAAAGTGGAATCCTGAAAAGAACGAAAACTCAGAAGCGCGAAAATCAAAATCTCGCATACCGGAGATTTTGAATTAGCGCTTCTGCTGTACACAAACACATACCTTCCTCCCCACACACAAACACAAGCTCTGTCCTATGCCCCCGATGTCCCACCTACTTAAATATTCTAACTCCGAGGTCGCACTACACACAAAAACACACACACCACCACACAAGCTACATTCTCTTCGCACACAGACATCACAGCAACAAAACACACTAACACAAACCACAGCCCCTACCCAAAACCCTTAACACATAACCACTTACCTGACCCCATAACCACAGTGAAACACCAGAAGGGCTAATTCAAAATCTCCGGTATGCGAGGTTTTGAATTTTGAGTTTCTGAATTTTCGTTCCTTACAGGATTCCACTTTCTGGGCGCAAAATACTGAATTTCGATATTTCAGTATTTCGAGCTTCTAAAGTGAATCCATATATATATATATATATATATATATATATATATATATATATATATATATATATATATATATATATATATATATATGCACACACACACACACATACATACATATATGCATATAGATATAGATACATATAAAAACACCGTAACACACACACACAACCTCCAGCTTACACAAGGTACCTGATTGTAAATATTCCATTCCATTTATCTGTGTATACATGGAAAATATCTGTAGTACTAGAGCACAGTAACTCAGCCAGGGTTGTATTTAGCTTTCTAGTAAAGGTTGAGCTGTTTTTTAACTTTAGTGCCTAAAAAACAGAAAAGGTTTGGCTTTGTGTCTTTTGCCAGACCGTTTAGTTTTATGCAAGTTCAAAGCTTGATAAGGTTCAAATGCTAATATAAATATAACACTATTATTCTGGATATGTGTTGTTTAATATTTTGTCTGCTCTTCAATTTGTGTTTGAATGCTGGAATCCCACAATTCCATCAGAGTGGGTGGGGTTACATAATTATGTATGCAAATTCTATGTTAATCTGTGTCCAGATTTTTGGCCAATTGTACCTATTTTCATGGGCCTTTGTCCAGATTTTTGATGTTTCCAGGTTGAGAGGTATGCTTGATCTCCATTCAAAAGCTTCAAGTTTTCAAAAACTTGATCATATGGTCTCGACCATTTGAATTTCAAGTTTCTGTTTTATATGCTTTATCTGCTGTACCTAGACTATCTTGTCCTGCTTCACTATGACTATACTCTTATATCATGATGAGGAACTCATTTTTCTGAATACTATTTTTATATGATTGTTCTGGTCTGGGACTGAAAATGGTCAGATTTGATCACTCCCTACCCCAGTACACAAAATAAAACAAAGCATTACTTTATAACACCGCTGGCATCCGAACAATGAAGGCATATGGTATGGCCTAACTCTCACCCCACCTCCCCAAGTAAAGAGACATGAGATGTGCATCACTACAGTAGGTCAAAAAACTTTCCACACATGTTACTTCCTGAAGCACATCCACTACGAAAGCTACCACTCATCAGTGGCTTGGAGAGCCCACTGTTCATTGTGTGGCTGTGAAACTGCATCTCAGCCCCTCCTCTGAAGGGTCTGTAACAAAGGGAGATACTGCCAGCACAGCTTTCTGGAATTTTGTAAATAATTACATGTCATTTGTGATATCAACATAATTTATATAAGATGTTTGTGTTACAAATGTATTAGAGCTGTATGTCATATAAGATGGTTTGAATAGACATGTGTGCTGAAGATGTATTTTACAAAGTGCTGTATGAAATATATCCACAGTGTACCCTACTGGAATAGAACAAAAATGCACTACATGCACTACTGTAACTCCTTAAATGTATATTTTAACAGTGGAAACTGGAATACAGGAGGTTAACTTCAGAAAAATAGATGAAATTAAATTACTGTATGGCTAGGCCATAAAAAGATGTTATCCTTCAGTATCAGTGCAGCAACAGACACAATGTCTAAAACTAGGGAGCTTTCTGTATAGTCTTGCAAGTGTTTTATTGTTTTATGGCTTCCACCATTTACTAAAGACCTGAGGAAAAGCCCTGTCTACGTATTTTTTACAGGTAGATGCTAAATGCTACCAGCTGCCATCAAGGGTTGTTTTGAGC